>NC_139891.1:29294752-29392252 GCF_905171665.1 Trachurus trachurus | reverse complement strand
ATAGCCATTAAAAAATGACCAGTGTTTTTATTAATCAACTCATCTCTGATACATAAAAAAAAAAACAATCAATGGCTTCACACATCTACTGATCAATGCAGGGATATTATTCTGCATCACTGCTGGTGTTCATATTAATGAACAAATGCCCTGTTTGTTTTTTCCACATTTATATTATGACTGTATTTTTCCAACTGCAGCTGAATTCACCAGTTTTTTTTTTTTTTTTTTCATTTTATTTTATTGTCCTATAATTGATCCATTATTTGTATGTTGCTATATAAATCAGAAAATGTTGAAAAATACTCAACACAACTCCCCAGAGCCCAGGCAGGTGACATCTTGAATTTGCTTTTTCTGCTCCAACCAAGAGTCAGAGAGCCAAAAAATATTGAATTTATAGCCATAATAAAAAACAGAGCATGTGATCAGAGAAGCTACAACGAGCTAATCTTTAACACTTTTCCCTCATTAGACAATTTAAATAACTAATAAACCTTCACAATAACTTCTGCCAATCAACTAAATGATTCATTGAATAATCATTTCAGCATCAGCCTCAGTAACCGATGGAAAGAAGATTAAACTCGTCTCATGTGCCAATTTTCCACCTCTGTGTGTGTGTGTGCAGGTCTGGTTCCAAAACCGACGCGCTAAATGGAGAAAAAAGGAGAACACAAAGAAAGGTCCGGGTCGGCCTGCGCACAACTCCCACCCGACCACGTGCAGCGGCGAGCCCATGGACCCCGAGGAGATCGCGCGCCGGGACCGGGAGCGGGCGGAGAAGAAGAAGCGGAAGCAGGAGAGGAAGCTGCTGAAGTCGCAGAACAAACTCCTGGCCGGCGACAGCAGCTTCCACACGCCCGGCGGCTCGGAGAGCGACAGCGGCGTCTCCCAGTTCACCGACAGCGAGCAGCAGCCGACGCCGAACAGCCACGTCAACGGGACTATTCACATCGAACTGCCAGCGACGAAGGGAGGAGGACAACACCAAACCGAATCCAGCTGTGACCAAACCAGGCACGACGACTTCGGCCACTCGCTACAAAACCACCCAAACCAAAGAACGGCGGCGGCGGGGGAACGGGAGCCGGTCTCTCCGGGCGGCGGCACGACGCACGGCTCCTCGGCGCTGCAGAAGAGAAACCCTTTCAGCGTGGAGAGCCTCCTCTCCGACGCCACGCCGCGGCGGAAGGCTCAGCTGGACTTCCCTTCGCTTTCGCCCAGTCAGAGGACGCTGGTGG
Source organism: Trachurus trachurus (assembly GCF_905171665.1). Taxonomy (NCBI): domain Eukaryota; kingdom Metazoa; phylum Chordata; class Actinopteri; order Carangiformes; family Carangidae; genus Trachurus; species Trachurus trachurus. The sequence goes on along the minus strand of NC_139891.1, from coordinate 29,391,008 downwards.
GTAAAGGTCACTTCTTGCTTTACCCCATTACCCATCAGCCCTTGGGCTTTCTCGTGCCCCAGGCGGCGCTGAAGGCCGCGCCGTGTCAGGACAACGGCGCCCGGCTCAGCCTGGGACAGAGGTGCGTGCCAAGCGAGGGCAGCCCGGCTCCCTCAGACCTCTCCGCCGCCTTCGTCACGACAACGACGAAGCCTCTGAACTCGGATCATATGGAGCTCAGCAGCAACACGCAGCGTCGCCACGGCCACATTAGCAATAGGGTGGATGGCACGGACGTGGACGAGTGTGGTGGTGGCGGTGGCGACGGCGGCGGTGGTGGTGGTGGTGGTGGTGGCGACTGCACCGAGGGAAGGTTCCCCGCGTCGCCTCCACCCAACACGGCGGCTCTGGCCAGGCGGCTGAGCTCCACGCACTCCAGTGACAGTGGCGACGAGAGGAGGGGGCCCAAAGTTCAAACGGAGGCGGCGACGACGGCGACGGCGGCGGCGGTGGCGGTGGCCAATGGCTGCCAAGCTGCCGAGGAGGATGCAAGAGAGGAGCGAGCGTCTCCAGACCTCTCCGAGTGTCTCAAGGCAAACACAGACTGTCAAGAAACACCCGGAACAGATGGAGAGGATGTCGATATGGACTAACACTTTGCAAAGGAGCAAACATAAACAAAGGACCAGGAACGACCGCTCAGACTATTCAAACATTCCCAAAGCTCTGCTGAGACACTCTAAAACATATCAGGAATCAGGAGACTTAATTCTCATCTATTTTTTAATCATAATGTGTGATCAATCCAGATGGCCTCCCCCCTTAAAGAAAAAAAAAAACACAACAACAGAAGCTGTGGTTGTCTTCTTCTTCATATTCAGGCTTTAGGCCCCCAACACCTTTAGCAGCAGGTTCTCCCTCTCTTTTTTTGGTGACCAACTTGTAACAGAAATAGGCGACAATAACAACTTCAATCTTATACACACAACGAAAATCCTCAGATATTGTACAAAAAAAAAAACACAAAAAACAAACAAACAAACAAGAAAATGATATTTATATGTAAACATTTTGATAAATAAAGTTATTGTTTAAATTGAAACACTGTCTTTTGCAGGGCCTGTTGAAGGGGATGGAGGGTGGAGGGGCTGGGGGGGGATCATGGCGGCTGGAGTTTTGTCGTGTTACAGCTGATAAATCCCCCTCTTCCTCTGTGTAGTGAGCCGGAGCTGCGGCTCAAGTCCGTCTGTGGCTGTTTGTATTTATTGCTTTAACAAATTTATTCATTTGAAAGGCCGAGCTGGAATGAGGTTAGTGGCCGCGGGCTATAGGACCCTGCGCCTCCTGCTGAGTTTTGATATGAAAGTAATTATTTTCCCACTGGCTGCCGCGCGGGTCTCGAGGCAGTTTCTTTTTTTTCTTTCTTTTTTTCTTCCTCCCTCCTTTCAGCCCAAAGGGTTATTAGACATTACCGATTTCTAGTGATATGGAATCACATAAACTTCCTACAATAATAGAATTAGCATGAAAGGCAGGGGTGTCAAATTGAAATGGGAAAATAATAGCCGCGCCAGCTGCACCGTGTATGTGTGCGTGTCTGCGTGTGTATGTGTGTATATGTGTGTGTGTGCGTGAGTGCGCATAGACTATTGAGGAGGGGGGAGTGGGGTGGGGGGAGATGGTGGTAGATTCGTGGGGCGGAATTTTCATGAGCTGCCGCGGTTGTCAGACGGCCCTTGTAGTCGGCTATATTAAGATAGATGTTCGATGATATCCCTCATTGTTCTGTCGCTTATATTGATGTTGCTGCGTTATCGCCCTATTGATCATGTGTCGCACATAATAAGACAGGCGCGCGCCCGCCTGCCTGCGCCTTTTTTTTCTCCTTTTCTTTTCTTTTTTTTTTTTTTTCTCTTACAAAAGCGCCCGGGCCCCTCGTCATTTGTTCTAATAGGACTGTGAGTCCCCCGGGGGGGAGACAGATAAAGATATAGGTGAGGGAGGAGGAGGGAGGTGAGGGGGGAGGAGGGTGAGAGTGATGTGCCAAGCTTGCGTTAATATTTTTTGACCAATTGTTGGCTCAACTCATACACAGAGAGAAAGAGAGAGAGACACACACACACAGTTGTATAAAAAGTAGGAGAAAGTGAAGCATGGCTGAATTACAGAATGTTTATCCACCTTTTCGAACGTTCTGCTCTTCCGGTGGAATTTTATGTTTACGTTTCCATGGTTTCGGTAGTCGTGGTAAATGCATTGATTTTTTATTTTCAATGAAAATCTGTAAAACTCATGGATCATCACACCAGCTTTTAACAATGGATAGCCTATCACACAAATTGACCTCCGTATTAAAAAGCCAGCGTTAATAGATCAACGCGTTTACCGCTATAACTATGACAACAAACGACTGAAAACCATGGAAACGTAGTAGAACGTAGGACAATTCCACCGGAAATGCAATAACCTATCGGCTTCCGGGTTTGACCAGGACGTTGGGAAACTTGTGGATAGGGACAGGACACATGAGAAAAGACAGATTCTCTTCCAGGTGTGTGTGTGAGTGTGTGTTTTTAAGGGGAAAGGAAAGGAGTGTGTTTAGCTTATGAAGTGTAAACGCCACCAATTCCCTGGAAACTGAAATCCCAATTATTAAAACCATTAATTCTGGCGGAGCAGGAGCCGCGGTGTTGACAGCCCGGCTAAATATCCCTGATCCCTCCCGGTCACCTCGCCTTTATTTGCAAATAAATTGAGGGGGATTCGAGGGGACAGAGCTTTACTTTGCTGCGCCGACCTAAAATGAATTTCCGTGCCTGAGTCCCTTTAATAATATTTACATAATTTTCGCTGGGTGACTCTGCTGTTTGCGCTGTAGGAAGCGGGGGGCTTATAGGAAAATAATTAGACAAGAGCACGAGGAGGCAGCGAGAGTGAAAAACAGCAGGAGCACGAGCAGGAGGAGGAGGAGGAGGAGGAGGAGGATGGGTTAAGGCCGAGGCTGAACACTAAATTCCCAGACAGCTAAAATCAATGAAAGTAATAACCCTATTATTTAATTCATAAGGACATTATTTTCCCATAAGGCCTCGGGAAACGTCCCCTTCGACCGAAACAATCACATTAAATCGTTCATTCCGCGTGCGCTGTGTGAAATTTCTACTTTTCTTCTTCCTTCTTTTTTTTGGAGGAAGAGGGGGGGTGACGCTTTATTATAATCGGTTAGTTTCAAGAGTGCGATTAATTAGAAAATATAGGTTTTATCTCTCTGAGCACATGCAGGCCTGTGCACTGGGCCCATGGTGTGTGTGTGTATGTGTGTGATGGCTCTTTGTTGGAGAAGTGTGACCACTCTGTGTCTATGATTAAATAAATAAACTACATGAGCCTATAGGTGCATGGGCCTATTAAAGCCTCACACCTATAGACACACACTCTGACCTCCCACAGAGACAGAAGTAAAGGCTCAGACTGTCAAACTGGTTTTTAAGAAGCCAAATAAAGAACCAACATGTTAAAAAATCACAATATGTATACTCAGCCCAACTTTTAAATCTCACTGCGTGTTTATCTGAACCTGCCACTTTTATTAAAGGCAGAGGGACAGAGTTAATATGTGTCAGTAGCTTTAATTAATTTGGAAATAATTAAATCACCCCCCCCCCTTCAAACAGCAGAGACACTCAGACTATCTCAGCTGCAGATAAACTCTATTATTAAAACATTATATGGTCGTTTCAGGAGCTTTTGTTTGGTGTTTCCATTTTCTCTTTCTTTTTCTTTTAAGAAAAACGACTTCTCAGAGTTGTAAATTAATTACAGAGCTGCAGTGCACGTGTCAAAACAGAGGGAAATCATTATAAGGCTGCAAATGTGGGAGAGAAAGGGCCTCTATCTATCTATCTATCTATCTATCTATCTATCTATCTATCTATCTATCTATCTATCTATCTATCTATCTATCTATCTATCTCTTTGTCTTTTTACTTTCTTTCTTACTACCCCCTTTCTCTGTCTTTTAGCCTACTTCTTTCTTTCTTTTTTCTACCCCACTCTATCTACCTCTTTCTATCACCCCCTCTCTCAGTCTCTTTTTTCTCTCTTTTCTTCTTTCTTTCTTCTACCCCCTTTCTCTGTCTTTCTTTGGACATAGGATGCAGCTTTTAACATGTGTCAAGTCTATCTATCTATCTATCTATCTATCTATCTATCTATCTATCTATCTATCTATCTATCTATCTATCTATCTAATGGAGTTACAACATAATACAAACACTGAGTGGCCTCTGAGTGGGTGAGGATGAGAGAGAGAGAGAGAGAGAGAGAGAGAGAGAGAGAGAGAGAGAGAGAGAGAGAGAGAGAGAGAGAGAGAGGTAGGGGGTGAGTGTGTTTTCGGTGGCTCCAGAAACGGAAGCGACCCAATCGATCAAGCGCACGGACTCGGACCGGGGCCCCGGGCCCGCGGGCCCTCCCGCTGTGTCCGCGTGCCGCTCATGCATCACACTTTATGAATTCAATTTCAACCGGGAGAAATTTTCAATTTGAGCGCGCGATCATTACGGCGTGGGGGGATAGCGTAAATTGTTTTTGCTCTATTATGCATTCGGACGCCATCATTTTTCTTTCTAATTACCGAGGTGTCAGCGCGGCCTGTCACCGGGGCGCTGATTTTCAATTTAACTGATCATCATACATTCATTTTCCCATTTGATAAATCTGCTATCGAGACGCGGCCGCCATGCCCGGAATATTAAGCGGCGCCGGGGCGCGGTAATAGGGGGATGTGTATGCGGCAATGAGCGCGGATCAGCCAGCTAATTTAGCACCTTCCACATTCCCCGTCTCCATCCCCCCATTTCCAATTCTCAGGAGGAGGAGGAGGAGGAGGAGGAGAAAAAACAGGAGTGGAGAGAGAGAGAGGAGGAGGAGAGAGTCCAATGGCTGCTGTAACCTCCAAGAGTGGAGGAGGAGGAGGAGGAGAAGAGAAAGCCCTGAGGTTGGAAAGAATCAGAAATAATGTCAGAGATGAAGGAGGAGAAGGGAGGAGGAGAAAGAAGAAGAGGAGGAAGAAGAAGAAGGAGAAGAGGGTCCTATCCACTTTAGCGCAATTTAGAGGCAGGATTAATTAGCGCTAATTGAGCTCTTCAATACGTGTTATTTTTTATTTAGCAGAAACAAATTTGCACAATTAATTATCGACGTAATTTCAAGAACCTAATACCCCCCTCCCCTCCACCCCCCATAACCCTCACCCCCACCCCTAACCCTCACCCTTCCTCACCCCTCCTCCTCCTCCTCTCTGACTCCACATCATGACCAGTAACTCAGCAGCTTCTCTCATTAGGTCTAAACGTCTCTGATCCCTGAACATCACACACCAGTGACTCAGAAACCACACACATACACACACACACATAGAGACACACACACACATATATAAATTGAGTCCAACCCCCCAATTAAAACTTTTAAGGTGGTATTTTTATATATTTTTTTTATCATCATTGGTTTTATATGGAAGATCCATGATGCAAAAATGTGTCGTTTAGTACTTCATCTAACAGTTTTACTCTGAGTGTCTTTTATTAAGTGATAATAAAAGTTTCTAAATCTTAACCACACACAAACACAAACACACGAAGACAGATGGAGCTTTCAACCACATCTCATGGTCTTCATCACCACTCTAAAACACTTTATGACTCTCTATTTAAGAGTCTTTCCTCACTGACTACAGATGAAGCTCCAGACTTTACATCTGTGAGGAAAGTTCACTTTAAATTATCACTTTTTTATGTTTTGTTTTAATGGCTCCAACCTCGGCTAATTTTATTTAATAATCACCTGATCACCAAACCACTTTAAAATCAATTACCCTTATTACCCATTAAAAGTGGGAATCTTTGCTCTGCTGCTTAAACTAATTAGAGGTGAAGCTAATTGGAGGTATTAGAGAAACCTAAGAGTTAAATACTTCATCATCCTGTCAGTCCAGGTTCAGGGCGTCGTCACTCCTGAAATAACTACATAAGTGCAGCTGCTTTATTTATTTTTTCTTTTAATCCTGATGTTCTGTGTGAGGCCGCTGGACAGAAACACATCTGGATCTTCATGAGGGACTGTTTTTAAACCGGATTTTAAGTCACATGACCTCTCATGCACCTATAATACAGTCAAATACACAATATGGTTGTCTTCACATTACTTTGTAAAGCACTATTAACCACTCAACTTTGTAGATTGAAGAGGTGACAATGTGATTTTCACTTTGGCGACTAAATGACAATTTATTTTCATTTATTTATTTATTTTTACCCTGTGCAAGTACTAAAACATGAAATATTCCTTTATTTGGTGCAACAACAAGGCTTCCTGGCCTCGATTTCCCACCTTTATCAAACGTGCCTCAGTACAACTCAATGTTTTTTGGTTTTAATTTAAGGTCAGAGGGAAAAAAAGATAAAGAAAGAATAAACATAATCAACTTTTAACTTTACCACATGGAGGACTTGGAGGGTTTGTGGCTCAGCAAACAATAGAGGAGGAAGCCAGGGGTTAATTTTCACTTAATAGTTTGTTGTTGTTGGTTTTTTAATTCTAAAATCCCCAAATCCCTCCTGTGTGTATAGATGCACACACACCTTGTATAAATGCCAGTAAGTACAGTCTGGAGGAGAGAGAGGGTGTGTGTGTTGTGGTGTAATGAACGTTTATGGACGTAAAGCAGCTTTGGTTGTGTCGTGTTCTTTGTTTCATCAGCCCAGTGGTTGTAATAAATGCCAACGAGCCAACGGGATAGATTTTAATTAAGTCAGTGAGAGATGAGTGGAGTGACACGCGGGGAGCGGGGCAGGGCGGGGAGGGGCTAGAGGAGGAGGGGGGGTAGTAGAGATGGAAGTGGAGGGGGACAGCTTTTCAATAAATCGGTTCGCTCAGGGGTTAGTCGGTGATTTCCTCGCCAAAGCGTCGGGGCCGAGCAGGACTCGCAGTAATTTGGTTGATAAATCAGCGGCGTTAGGGGCATGAGGCTCCGCGCGCTCCACCGGTTGGTTCTGCGCGTGATTTATGTGTTACCCGGGGGTCGTACACAGGCCCGTGACAGTCCAGGATGAATTAACCAAGGAGCCGGCGCGCTCCTAATGAGCGGGTATTATTTCGCACACACCCCTCTATATATAAATATATATATATATATATATAAAAATATATATACATATTAAAAAGCTTGAAGAACGAGCCTGACCCTCCTCCTCCTCCTCTTCCCTATCCACTGTGCCATCCCTGAGGTGTCGCATTGATTCAGCATCACAGAGTTAAACACACACACACACACACTCGTGTAGAGATGGTGTGTTATTTATATGAGAGACAAATTGTTCAATAGAGGTCTGGCACCAGCTGATTGAGGTTAACTGAAGCGTAAAAGTGACAGATAGGCTACACGTCCTGACAAAAAGATTCAAGCACACTACTAAACTATTTCATCACCTATTGATCATCATCAATATTTACTGACCTTAGGTACAGTGTATTTCTCTCTCTGGGCTTCACATGTGTTAAAAAAAAAAGGCCTCACATCTGGAACACATGGTGGTGATGGAAGTGTCCATGATGGTGAACATCACTGGTCAAACACCTGTGTTGAAATTGATGAAAAAGTACAGTGTTAGAAAATACAAAGGCCAAAAAATTCTCAATATAAACACAAACAATAACAGACTTGTCAAATTAAAACTTTTATGAGAAGAAAAAAACAAAGACTTTCACATTTTGTAGCTGCTCAAACTCTCTGCTAACTTCTGGTTTATTTAATGTTTGTAAAATGATGAATTGCAAAGTAAAAGCAAAGTAAAAGTGAATTGCATTGAATTGAAATGTAATATTATAGCGGTCTCAGGCTCTGCACCGGTGCAATAATGTGTAAACAATCAATTGAACAGCTTTATTTTATAGTGCAGAGTCTATAAATGTGTCATATTTCATCACATGTTTGAAGCTACAATGTCTCTGAAGCCGCCACAAGATAAAACTACTACAGTTTAAAATACATTATCTCTGTTTGAAATGCAACGGAGTATACAGTATGAGCACAATTAAGTACAAATATGCTTAAAATGGCATATTAATGATGTAAGCAGCATTTCCACTTAAACTGTTGTGTGGTTTAATCTGTAAAAGCACATCACATGTTCATCAGCTCATCTCATGTCAAAACTGAAGTTATGTCACTGCTGCAGGTGAGAATTTAAAGGGCCAGTCCAACATTTTAGCTACACACCTTAAAAAAGTTGGCGGACTCATGAAGACGCTTAAAACAACAACAAAAATATGAAAACATCTAAAACATCCTGACTTTTAGTTTCTCACTCCAAAAACGCTGCATCCTTCATTTCCCATAATGCAGTTCAACAATCTTCTTTCAAACCCTCACACAGAGACGTTAAAGTTAAAGCTGCAAAAAGTTTAAGTTTTCAAACTTTGGGAGAGGAGAAATTACACAACAGGTGGATGTGTGAAAACGTGAAATAGGTGGACGACTCCTTTAAAATGAAAATACTTGGACTTATTTCCTCCAGCCTGACTCTTGACTCAACCCGGCGTCAGGACAAGCACAGCGCTCATGTTTTACATTACGGGGGAGTGATTTCTGGAGCTCTGCTAAAAAGTTTTAAAATGCAAAACTGTCCGTGTGTGTGTGTGTGTGTGTGTGTGTGTGTGTGTGTGTGTGTGTGTGTGTGTGTGTGTGTGTGTGTGTGTGTGTGTGTGTGTGTGTGTGTGTGTGTGTGTGTGTGTGTGTGTGTGTGTGTGTGTGTGTGTGTGTGTGTGTGTGTGTGTGTGTGTGTGTGTGTGTGTGTGTGTGTGTCCGTGTGTGTCCGTGTGTGTGTGTGTGTGTGTGTCCTTGGTTAAATCAAAACCCAGCAGTCAATCAGTGCTGACTCAGTTGTTTTCAGCCCCATATGCTTATTAGCCTGTAGCAGCAGCAGCAGCAGCACCTCCAACTCAACCTGGAGAACCGGATTAATAGTTATTGGATTTCAAAATTCATGACTTTCATGACTTCACTTTCCAACATGATTTTAACACATGAAAAAAAAAAATTCTCATACTTGGACCCAAGCAGCTCGCTTTAGTGTGAGCTGCTCGTACAGTTTGTGGCAGAGGGTTTTTCACACCGATACTGTTTGTGCAGCTCAGACGAAGGAGTAGATTTTAAAACATCTCAGATGAATCACTCAGGACACTTGAATGTCAGGTTTAAGGTTATAGACACTGCAAATTTAGAATTCACCTTGAGGATAAATCAAATAACCGTCCATACCGACCTGAAACAACATTATCTTCAAATTAAAATGTTGTTGACAGACGACTTTTAACATTTCAGGTCCTTAAGTGCATAGTTGGAGCTGGAGGTATGTATCCCTAAAGTTGTGTGCTACAATAATAAGCAACAATAATATTTGAAGTCACCTTTATTTTAAGTTTAATCACTTTGTTTAGCAGATTAGATCATCATTTTGTAAATGTGATATTAAGACTACGTGTCCTCGTCCTTTACATCCATCTAATTTATGTTTTTGCTCTGTGGTCCTGGAGGGAAAATCCCAGTCAAAGTCTGAATTTATGGATAGAAACACTTCACGTCCATGGCAGGCCACCAATATTTCCACATTTTATATTTCCAATGCCAAAAAAATAGCTTTTTTACAGTTTTAACAAATGTCAAATCAGCATGCACAGTGGCAGAGCTGAACATCTGTCTTTTTGAGTGAGGGAAAAAACAACAGAATAACAGCCACAACTTAAGAAGACAAATAGACAGCGATTTTTTTTACAAGCCAACCTCAATACGTTAGAGCTCTACAGCACATTCATACTGTCTCCATGTACATATAAATATGAATATATTTACAACGTCTCTCCTGCAGAGCATGACATTTGTCTGTGGAGCTGTGACACAGCAGCATGAGAGGATCTGAACGTATCACTCTCTGTATCTTCACTGAAGCTGCTCTGGTTTGTGTGAAACCTGTTGCACCGACTTGTGTGTGCGTGTGTGTGTTCATGTGTGTGTCTAAGCATCAATGGGGCACCAAACACCTGCTGCAGATGTTGATGTTTCTTCCAGCTGATCCTCACACACAGAACAACTGCACACATCTAGTATATCTGTGTCCTTTCTATGGTGGCCCTGAGAGGTCAAAACAATGCAACTCAAGGCATCAATATAAACAAACAATTGCACCTTTTTGTGTTTTGCATTGTTGATATTTGATAAAGGGTCAAAACCAGAGAGCTGCTCCATCTATTGAACCAACATTCAACTCCCTGTGAATGATTCACTGGTGTGAAGTCAAAGGTACGAGAGTGGGAACATTAAAAACTTTATAAATGAAAAAGTGAGAATGAACATTAAATTACAAAAAAACCTAAACTAAAATCCTGCAGCAGCCCACGACACAAACTGAGAGCGGAGAGCTCAATAACTGAGCCGTTTTAACCAGTTCACCTGAGCCATGTGGGTTAAAGCTGGAGAACCTGCCGACCTGTGATGGATTTTTAAATTTGCATCAGTAAAAGAAAAATAAAAGAGGTCAAAGCGGTCGTAGTGGAAGCTGTTGGTAGTTACAGTAGCTATATCAGACAAAAAGAGAGGCTGTTCTTTTCATACCTTTACATGTTTAGACGGATTTGTCACGAAGTGTCGGTGTGACATCTTGTCTTATCAGCTGATGTTGCGTAGGTGTGATCCATCACGCCAAATTTGACTGGACGACAACAACCACTGCTGTCAGTTCGCTCTCTCAGGTGTGCGCCAGTCTATATGACCCATTGGTCCCAGTTCATCGTCTTGTGGTCTTGTTTCCTTATTTTAATGGCCTCCAGCATTGATGCCCGTTGCTTTCTGTACGGATGATTTTGGCCTTTTCCCACTCCATGATGTGGTTTTTTCTTCTGCAGCAGTCCACATACGTACACTACTCACAAAAAGTTATGATGTTTGGCTTTTGGATTAAATTTCAGAATGCAACTAAAATGCACTATAACCTTTACAGGTGAACTTAATTTAACCTTCTCTAAACTTTTGAATGCACATGTCCAATTGTTCGATGTTTCAGTTCTTATTGAATAACATGCTGTTCTCTAACAAGGTGATTAACCACAAACATCACAAGCACCGTCTGATTTAGTGGTTCAGTTGTCATTGAACCACTAAATGTTCTGGTTCAAGGACAGTTTGTAGACAGTTTGTAGACAGTCCTCTTCTCTCTCTTCTCTCTCCCTCTCCACCATGTTCACATTTTGACATCATGAGACCAAGACAACACTTTGATCAAGTTATTGAGACATTGAGGTTTTTGTTGTGCTATAGCCACCACTGTTGTTACTGTAGCTTTTGTTTGAGATAAAGACATTACCATTGCATCCTTCTACTTAAAAGGCTTTCATGATAGAATATCACTGCATTAACTTTTTATAGGGATGTTCTTGTCAAATATCCCTAACTTTTTGTGAGTAGTGTATGCTGTCTGGATTTAGCCTGGCTAATACCAGACTTCATCTCAATGTAGATTGAGATTCGGTCTGGGAACCACCCATTCATTTTTTCGTATTTGAAGCATGGTTTATGAAAGTCCAGAGCTGAATGTCTACCAATGCATCTGTACATAGCTTATAGCCAATCGTATCAATCATACCCGATGACGTATGTAAAGCGACAGAAATCCAATGAGGAAAAAAATGCTAAACGTTGCTCTTTTTTCAAAATAAACTTGCAGTCTAAACTACTTAAAACACTTTCTAACGCTGCATAGAAAGGTAAAGCGTCTGCCGCCATGTCGGATCGACAAGCTATCAACAAAGTCGCTTCAGTGTGTCGTCATCGTCTTGCTGGCCCCTCCCCCATTCTGTGTTTGGCTCCATGGTTTCCAGGCTGACTTGCAGAGCGAATAAAATCGCGCACAAAGCAGCATGGGTATACCCAGGCTAGTCTGGACTGGGAAAATGCCCAAATCACCTGCACAGAAAGCAACAGGCACCGACTCTGGATCACGGAGGCGCCTGAAACAAGACGTTGAACCGGGACATGACGTAGAGACCGTCTCCCACCTGGCGGGACGATCACACCCATGTGACATCAGCTGATAAAGACACGTCACACCAACATCTAGTGAGACTTCATGTGAAGGTGTGGAGAAAAAAACAACCTCTCCTTTGACTGATATATAAGAAAATCTATAACTATTGAAAATTGTCAGACATAATGAACTCCGTCGAGCTTTAACCTGTTTGTGTTCTGCATGTCGATGACACCGGAGAAGACGCAGAGAGATGAGAGACACTTCACATTTCAACTCATCTAAAACGTGCCTGTGACATCGGAGCTGTAATGTCTCATAATAAAAGCTATGACAGGTTAAATTACTAATACTGATATGTATAGAAGGCGCTCAGTGCCTGCTGCTGCCAACTCCGTCGACGTGACAGTGAAAAACATTTGTTTATTAATTTATATATTTTTTTATGAGCCACAAGCTTAAAAAGTCACAAAGTGTTTTTTTAGATGCCAATAAATAAAACTTCAGAATTAATCATTAGAAAAAAACATGTCTGTAAGAGGATCTTTTCAGTATGTGCATCTATGTGTATCAGTGCTGATGCTTCTTATGTCGGTGAGACAACATTAGACAAGTGTGTTGTCCTCTCTCCTGCTCATCCTGGATAGAGACAATTAGTCTGAGCTCAGTTTGCACATGATTTTTTTATTATCATTATTATCATCATCATATGAGTAATAGTTTTATATCTGCAGAAATGATTTGAACATATTCTCTCAGAGCAGTGTTGATGTCCAGCCGCTGTTGTGGATAAACTCTCAATATGAAATTGATTTTAATGTCAGTGGGGGAACAACAACAAAGAAAAGGTAGAGTCTGTAGGTTTGCTCGTTGCAGTTTGTAAACACAAAATTCAATTTAGCAGTTGACATTGAACTCCACTCTCCACTTCGGCCTTCTAAGTTCTCCTTTGAACATTCGCTATACTACCACCAAGATAGAGACTGGCCGCTGTCAAGTCTGAAGAAATGGCAGATACACATAGCCAAAGGGGGTGGATTGAACTTGGTGGAATCTTGAACTTATATAGCTATTACTTTAAATATTTGCATGACGTTGCTTTCATAGAAAAGTACATGATTAATATTATTTGTAATTTTAAGTATGCAGTATCATAACTGCATTTTTGACGTTCATAACAAACCAAACCGTTTAAAATAACGGTCAAAAACTGAGCAGGTTTCGGTTCTTCCAGTACAACATGCACCATAGGCTTAACGCTCTGAGGGAGCAAGCGGACCGACGTACAATGTGGCAGCGCCGTGTCGTTGGGCAGCAGCAGCAGGTGAGTCATCTAGTCTTCTTGTATGACTTGGTAGTGAAGAAAAGGAAATACTGTCCAAATGAGTGGAGAATTCTCCAATACTGCCAATTCTACGCTGCTAAGTGTGTATCCACCATTTTGGATTGATGGTTGGATATTTAGTTTGTTTGGTTTTGTTTTGATTTGACAGTTCACACATATAATAAGAGGATAAGAAATAAAGATTCCAATCAATCAATCAATCAATCAATTTCTCCCAGCTTGACTGCGTCCAGTCTCTATCTTGGTGGTAGTTTTTATACAAGCCCACATCACCACACGCCCAACTTCACCTGCACTCATTGGCTGCGGAGAACGAGTGTTTCCTGACGATGATGATGATCGTGCAGTAAACAGTAAAGCTCAGTCGTGTTATTTGGGAGATTATGTAACGACCGCCAATGTTATAAATGATAATATCACACGGGGATAAACCAGTTTTCAGTGTTTGATGTGTGGTATTTGTTGCCCACACACACACACACACACAGGCAGAGAGAGGAGAGATGTTTCGAAACAAAAGTGAAGATGAAAAAGTCAAAAACAAAACCTCCCAAATTAAAACAAAACATATCATCTCCACTCTCTCCGCTGTGCGCTCTCACTGCTGCTGCTGTTTGGAGTGTAGAGCCCTTACCTGACTTTACTACATGTCCACTACATGACATGTCCCTCACACACACACACACACACAGGCCGTGTTGTTACCGACGGACAAAAGCTCTGAGGTGGCTCCTTCATATCTGATTCATTCGGGGGACGTTCAGGAAAACTTGAAGTATCTCTTTTCATTCAGTGGCGGCTGTTGTCTAACCTGCACTCCACAACAGTGGATGAGCTAATTTCAGCTGAAAGCCATCGAGCAGGTAATTGGCAAAGACGATAAGTGGGTTTTCACTCGGTCTGCTCATGAATTCAAAAGAACAACATGTACATCCCAACTGCTTAACTCTGAAACTGTATTTACACTTTCCTTTAAAAACGCAGCCACTTGTTTTATTTATTTATTTTTTATACATACATATATAGATATAGATATATCAGCTTTGCCAAGGAGGCTGTTTTTATCCCGACAGCAGGATTACACACAAACAGCACTGAAACTATGGTGCAGGGATGAGGTTTGCACCAGAGAGGAACCAGCTCAGTTTGTGGGTCAGAACTGAAGCATTTACTATGAATTTTGACTTCTTTTGTGACGTTTGGTTTATGTTGTTTGACAGATTTGTGCTCTCGTTAGTGCTCTTTTCTAATGCAAATTGCAATTTCCTGTGATTTCCGAGAAGAACTCCAATAAAAACTTGTCAAGATATTCAACACAAATGATTAAAGGGGAACTATGCAAGATTTTTTTTTACCTTAATCAAACAGCTTTGGAGTAATTGTGATGGTTAAATGACTTGTTACAGGGAGAATGGAGGCTCTCTGCCTTCCACCTAGCATCTCTTAGCCGAAAAAAACAACTTTGTAAGATCCGCGCCTCCGACCTGGTGTCCCAGCTCTCGTCTCTGCGGCACCGCAACACAAACACGCCCTGTTATCCGTAATCTCTTGTTCATGAAAGATAAGACTACACAAATATATACATCATATAACATAAATGACATACTAAGTTATCCACCGCTGCATGGATTGCCTTTTCACTGACTTTGTTGAAAACTTGCATAGTTCCCCTTTAAAATTTGAAGATTGAAGATTTGAATACATAATCTAAAGCAGCAGCCTTCATCACCAGTCAGGGACAGATTTTGGCAAATGTTCTTAAAATCTTGTTGATTTCTACAGTGACCCGTGAGTTTTAGGATTTGACGGTACATTTGCTATTTGAGCTTCCTACCACTACCAGGTAAAAATATATCTGTATAAAGCAGCCTTTTGAGTCTTGACTTAAATGCTTTTATCTTTGGTTTTATTATACTGTATGTTCTTCTTTATCATTGGTCTGTTGTTTTAATATGCCTAAAGGCTGCCATGTTAATCCACATTTTGCTTTTATTCTGTGTCTTTGATTGCTTGGGTTTGTTTTTAATGTTTGTACAGCATTTGTGCTATAAAGTTTAAATAATAAATAAAGTATTATTGCCATTATTGAAAGCAAACTGCTCTGATTATGTTAAAAAAAAGAAAAGCTTATTATGTCAGTTTATGGTATGTCAACACATTTCACATGGAAACGTGATGTAAAAGCACATGAGACATACAGTATATTCAGAAGTGTTCATCATGTAACATAATGAAGACACAGACAGGAAATGTGTGGTTTGCAGGACATTTCACATGCAAGAAAGTGTGAAAACATAAAATTTCACAAGTCCTTGAGACAATATGTTTCATACATGGAGAATAAAAACGACTTTCTCTGCCAGAACATTGTGATTTTATGAAGCTGTAAAACATCTGAGGTTCAACTGGCCCCTTATATCACCTATAACCGATCGCATCAATCTCTAAAGGTAAAGCACTTAAAGGGATAGTTCAGTTTTTTTGTATGTTTGGTTTTTTTTATTACGCCACAAACACAGATTAGCTGAGGGAATCAGAAAACCATGCAATATAGTGTGCTATAGGTTTGATGGTGTGTAATGCCAAAGGAAAGTTAATTACATAAATATTCTACATGAAGCAAACATAAACACAGATATTGCTTGGGTTGTTTTGTAAAAGTCTCTAAAACACATATTTACTGGCGGCCGTGTGCACAGCAGCGACTCCCAGCTCTGCCAGTCTGCTGCAGTCTGGAGCGGAGCGACGATCTGGATCTGATGAACCAACTGTTCACGATTACCTCACCTAACCCCACGTCAAACAAAAAAAACCTGCAGCCTCAGGTGGAGCTCAGTGTTTCCTAAAGGCAACAGATCCTCAATGAAAAACATGTGCAGGAGATTTTATTTACCTATGAGGGTGAATGTTCCCCCCAAAAAAAACTACATGTAAATATACAGGAAGTGAGTTATGTCTGAACGTCTGTGCATGATGCGCTCCTGAGTTTTCAGACAGGGAACGTGGGGATAATGGATTAACTACTGCTGCTGCTGCTGCTGCTGCTGCTGCTGCTGCTGCTGCATTAAATTCATTTTATTTTGCGCGACACAAAGACAAGTATTATTTCCGAGAGTGAACAAGGTAAAGATAGTCGTGCAACAAAATCCCAGAGGGTGGTAAATCCTTAATTTTTTTTTTTTTGTTCCCTTTTTTTGAGCAGTTTTGAACAGGCAGCCGTTAAAGCAGAGCCTCCAGATGCTACTGTTTGTAAATCAGCCGGTTGGAAAACATTATGGATGTCTATAGAAATTGCAGATGACTCAAAATCTCATCAACAGAGAGAGAAAGAGAGAGAGCAGGACAAACACAGAGATTTGCTTACACCATGTGGAAAAGTATGCGCGAGGGAAGGAGCAAGGGTATTTTCCATATTTTCTAAAAAAAAAAAAAAGGCGGAAAAATCTATTAAAGCAAAAGAATTAAATACTTCATCTGCCAGATCCTGGCGCCGCCACATGCCAGGAGTTTGTATTATAAACGCACCGGTAGTTGAAACTTTTTTTGTTTTACTCATGTGCGTTAATCTCCAACCCCCCCCTCCTTACTATACTTTTTGTTCGCCTTTTTTTTCTTCATATTTATTTAATAAAACGCCCCAAGAATGAAAATTGTAACTTTGTGTGTCGAGAATTAATGGGAAAAGCCCTAACTGTTAAATCGTAAAAATTTGAATTAGAAAGTTCCCATGTAATGCATATCAAACATTTATTAAAGCCACGCAGAATAATTGAATTGTTCTGCTGGTCTAGGTCTGATTTGTTTAACTAAAGTCTTTGGCTGTTCAAGTGTGATACAAGATTTCCTGGCAAATCCCATTAAAGACACAGGTATCTTTTTGTGTATTTGTGCATCTCCAGTACATTTTTTTTTAAATTTATCTTCCCTTCCCTTTTCTTTCTCTCTCTTCTTCTCCTTCTTCTTCCTCTTCTTCCCTATCTAAGCCCCAGCTCTGTCACTGCTTATCCACATCTCCACTGCTTATCTGCATCGAGCCCCCTCAGTGAGATTTCAACCAGTGTGACATGCGGTGAAAGAAGCAGAGGCTGTCAGTCACAGATGGAAATCAGAGGGAGGAAAGCAACAAGACCTAAACCGAAAGGAAAGGAAAGGTAATATAATTTCATTTTTGACCCCCCCCCCCCCTCCCCTCCCCTCCCCTCCCCACCCCTCCAACCCTCCACCTCCTGTGTGGCTGAGAGCGACCTCCACATATACAATAAAGCTTATAGAGAAAGAGTGAACGCATTAAAGCAGCGTCCTCGGCTCATGTAAATGTCAACCAGAGAGAAAAAAAATACAAACACATCTGGGAGAAGTTCTGCTCTCACTTATTGGGGCTGATTATTGAGCAAAGCTTATAATGTCACACACACAAACACACTATACACGCGCACTATACAGTAGCTACACATACACACACACACTGAGGGAGTAGCCTGGGAGGAACTCAGTGTTTTAGTAAGCTAAGTTTCACACATTGACTGGAGGTGTCCTTGCTTTCTACTGGTGTAATTATCACTCCGGGAAAAGTGTTTCATTAGGAAAGCTCCTCTTTCAGACACATTACTCACAGAGGGCTGGACACAGACACCCCGGACAACACACACACACACACACACACACACACATATACACATCTCGTCTTTAATTCATCACCCCCCCTCATTGTCGTCCTCAGTCGTCTCAGATCTCTTTTTCTGGACTTCTTCGCACCTCTCTCAGTTCATCTTTCATACTCTTCTCGTCCTTTGACGTTAACTTCTTTTTTTCTTTTTACTTCTGTTAAGCTGCCACTGTTTTAAACTCGTCATCGACCAATTAAATCCAACAGGGATATTTTTCACTGGTCTGGTGGTGGTGGTGTGGTGATTCCACTTTCACATTTACCTGAGCGCTCAATTTTCCTTTGGTTTCAGACCTCCCTCCCTCTCTCCCTCCCTCCTTCCCTCCCTCCCTCCTTTCCTTCCTGTATCCATCCCATCATCATCCTCCTATCTGTCCTTCCTCCTCCCTCCCTCCCTTCCTCCCTCCCTCCCTCCCCTCTCTTGCTTGGGAGGCCTGCAGGTCTGCAGGTTAATGAGTCGTGAAGTGTGAAAACTTCCTGAGACTCGACCAGAGCTAAATGCCGTTTCCAGATGTGCGCCGACAAAACGTCTGGATGTTCGCTTGAAGTGAGTTAGAGGGTATATGGGTGAGGCAGAATGAGGTGAGGAGGGGGAGTAGCTACAGGGGTGGGGGGCAGAAGATGGGAGCGTTTTAAAAAAATGGCTGAAAATGTGTGAGAAGAAAGAAAAGTGAGCTGAAAGATAAAGAAACAGAGAGACGACAGGATTATTAAACTATTTCACACATGTGCTGAACATCGTATGAACTTTTAGGGAGGGAGGGAAGAAGGTGCATGAGTTTATTATTGTCTGCTATTATTACAAATATGACAATATTGAAGATTTAATATAGGCGATATATATTTGGATGTTCCACATTTGGCTTTTTCCAGATTTAATATATTTATTTCAAGTGTTTGTTTGTTTTTAAAGGTAAATATCTATTGTTCAGGTTTCAGGGTGTTTACAGACAGACAGCCTCTCTCCTGTTTACATCAGCTGTGTGTGTCTGCAGCTTACAAGCCCACGTTTCTGGACAGAAGCAGAAACACACCTGTTTTTAAACATTCCTGAGAGACAGGTCAATACTTACATACACATTATGCACAGCTGCATGTAAACAGGAACTGTAGTAGTGGAATATTCATTTTCATTGGCCATGTAAACAGCTGAGAGGGAAAATACTGTGTATGTAAACGAGCTAGTAGCCTACATAAGTTTTACGTTTTGTCAGATTTACAGCCGATGATCCAACTCACACCTTCTCCCAACATACACATTGTTTTCAGGCAAGTGACAGGAAGTGAGAACATCAGTGTGTGTTTTGTCTTTAATTCTGTTTCCATGAAGCAGCTTATTATCAACTTACTACCATAAACGTACTATCATAAATTGTAATTTTAAGTCACATAACCTATTAGGCCTATGAGGCAGTCTCATTCAGTGTGTTTACATGGACTTGAATATCCTGGTTATGATCATATTCTACCGCGTTTACATGAAAATGGAGAAACCTGGTTATTCATATCCCTGTTGACATGATAAATGCCAGTAGGCCTACCTATCACAGTTTCTGACTATTGCATCTTATTTGCGCAGGCGCTTGTGGTGTTTACTTTTTACAACACAAACCACAGCAATTTTGACGTCTGTCAAAATGAGACCACTGTGGCTTCTTGCGGGGTTGCCACTTTTAAATATTAAAATTCATTATTGAAAGACAAAGCCACGTTTCCTCGTCATCCCAAAAGTATGAATGGTTTGCCACTACCATGTTCATTTTGCTGATAAGTCACTTGGCTGTGTCTGGGCAGGTAGTTGCAGCTGTCAGAAACTGGGATAGGCCTAAGGCAGTTTTCTTTCGTAGTTTTCCGGGTAGCAAAACCAGGTTTCTCAAAACCAGGGTAGCTATAGGATGATGTGCACAAACACAGAAACGGATACTCAAGAATCCGATCATATCAAGGGTAGCCTACTCAAGTCCATGTAAATGCACTGATCGGCTAGAATGGGAATTCTGATCAAATGCCAATCTACAGCTAAACCTACTCAGTGCTCTCTATAGGACAATGCTAACGTGCTAATATTAAAGCAGAAGTAAGTGATATATTTGTGTTAATATAAGTCTTAAATAGTTATATCTTCCGACAGCAATCACTTACATAGAGTGTTTGGTCTGAAACACGGGTCTGTCAGTCACTCTGCTCTGCTCTGAGCCGAGGAGAAAACATTTATCGTATCCTACAGTTTTTATCCAATGAGGAGAGAGAACGGCATGAAGGGCTGTGTGTGCAGCCAAGGAACGCCGTGAATGTGGCGACGTAGGGACGAGGACTGTTATGGTGCGTTCAAGGCAACTCGTAACTCGTGTTTTTCCAACCTGTGAAGTCGTACCAGTTTGATCTGGTACGAGTTCACGGGTCGGAAGTTACGAGTGGCCGTTATAGTGACTTTCACAGATAAAACAGGTTGGAAAAACACGAGTGGGTTGCCTGGAACGCTACACAGTCGTAAGTTGTGACTTGAAGCTGAATTTACGGTTTCAAAAGCCTGCCTGGAACGCAGCATTAGCCAAAACGACCGGATCGCTTACTTCTGCTTTAAGCTAACATGTTTTCCATTTTAGTTTAGCTTGTTAGCGTGCTGTTTGTTTTCTTTCGTTCTGAAGACTTTTTATCGTAAAACCAGATGAACATTCTGACCTGATGGTGCTAGACCAAAAGATCATCACCGACGTTGTTATAATGTCACAATGTTCACTAAAAAAAATCAAATCTCAACCTTGTGGTGGCGCTACAGGTAAAGTTAGGGTATAGGCCAGTGTTTTTCACCATTGGGGTCGGGACCCCATGTGGTCATGTGTCTAGTAAGTGATAAAAAAAAATACTGATAAAAATATTCTTTTAACTAATTATTATTCTTTTTAAATTATGTTTAAATTATGATTAAAAACACCACACACAATCTTAAACAACTGTATTCTATACTTTCACTTTCTTGAATATAAATCGAGTTCAAATAAAATGTAGCATATAAAAATATCTGGGCTGAAGCATCATTGACGGCTGCGTGAACATAACTGCACCTGATCTGGGGTCGCCAGATGTTTGTGATGTCAGAATGGGGTCACGAGCCAAAAAGGTTGGAAACAACTGGTATAGGCTATTTAATGGCAGTAAACCTTCACATTTATCATCAAGTTTGAACCACAACTTTCACTAAATACTTGCTGTGATATTTCATCTTGGACCAAAGTAGAGAACTGAGATTTACACATGAGTTCGACTAAAAATGGAGGAAAAACGTCAAAACAAACCGTAATCAGCACAAATTAATTCAAACTTTGGGATGCACTAATTTAATTTAAATCAGAATCTGACACCTCTGAAGGCCAAATGAAAAAGCTGATCATACATTGCTCATCCGCAAGAATGTGTGTGTGTGTGTGTGTGTGTGTGTGTGTGTGTGTGAGTGTGTAATTGCATGTGCACGTGTGAGCCAGTGTGTGTGTCCATAATCTGGCGTAAATAATGACATCTCTGTCCCCCGTCCTCTCCGGTGCCAACTCCACTAATTATTTATTCTTGGACGCTGTGAAGGTGTCAAAGCTCACACTCGTGCCTCTCGAAGGCAGCGTCTCCCTCCAGCTCCGGTCCTCGCTGCAGCGCTGCCAGCTCAGACGACTATTGTTTGTGGTGTAACCATCATTTTACATCTCTCAAACTATCATTACAGCTCCTCGGAGCTGCTCCTGCCAATAAAACAACAACAACAGCGGAGGTGAATGAAATTTGGTTTGTGGTTTGTTCAGCATTGACTAAATATCTCCCCAAAAAATCTATTTTTTGTTGAAATTTGGATAAATTAGTCCTTATATCATCTATTTACTCATATACGTCCACCAATATGGAAACAAATACACAAGGACATTGTCACATTGGCGCCTTTAAAGCATTAGATGTAATACTTGGTTGGATCCAATGGTACATCATTGAGGGTATTTGTGTAATTTTTAATATGCCTTATAAAGATTTGGAAACATAAACAAAAAACACAGAAATTTCCTTATTTCAAAAGTTGATGTAAAGACAGATTTTTAAAGAAATAGTAGGAATTTGGACATAAAACTAGTTTTTGAACATGTTCCACCTAAAATGTGGAAATGATTGCCTACAATGTAGAAATAAAATGTTTGTAAAAGAAGAAGAACATTAAAATTTCAAATTAAAAGATTTACAGATAAGAGAAATAATGGTGGACTAAATACACTAGAAATGAATGCATTTTGTAAAAAAAAGTATATTTTCTCTTTAGCACAATGCGACAATGTTTTATTGTTTTATTTTTTTTTTATTTATGCAAATACTGTATGTTAATATTGAATGTATCACAGTTTGTTTTCTAGTGGTCTATAGTTACATTTAAACAAAACCACATTAAAGTGATTTTGACATCTAAACTTGACCAGACGGGATTCTGACTGTGAACTCTGGTCTGTTCTTGTGATAATTAAGCTCCTTGTACATCCACCATCTATGGAATGCGGAAAGGAACAAAAATGTCAAATTTGACGTTTGCGTTAAAACAACAAATTTGTACGTCTTAAGACACCAAAAAAGACTTTGTTATCACGAAATGTCTAGCCTACCCATGACCCTCCGCCTCTTCTTCATAGACTAAACGTATGCTAAACGTACAGTAGGCTATATGGCACAGGTGAGAAACATACTCACTAGCAAGCCCACATGAACACAACGTACTGTAGTCATACATACAGCCCAACATCAGTGTGGGCTGGTGGTCAAATTAGTTGGGTGGGCTAATAAATAAATTATACCCATTAAATTGTTAACACAGCTAAAAGTTAGGGTTATCCCATCTCACAAAAGTATAGCAACTAACTAGGCCTACACACTACATTAAGTAGAAGGGTCTAGTCCAAAAAAAAAAACTTCACCTGGTTATCTCACACATACACACACAGTCTCTCTCTCTCTCACACCCGACGATATTGCTCAATTAAAAAATAAATAAATAAATAAAAAAGACGATATGCAGCTCATATCGACGGCCTTTCTGGTCTGTTATCGCCATGTCATTTAAGTCTGGTGCTCCCGGTGAGTTTAGAAACTAGATTCTCCACTTCGTTCATGTTAGCAAAGACAGTTTAGAGCAGTAAAGTAGCTACCTGTGATGCTAGCGCCTAGCGCCGCTGTTTCTGTCTTCTCCCTCCCACAACAACACAACTTTTCCTCCGGTTCCTGTCATTGGTCTGAAAACAGCAATGTTGGGCTCAGTGTTGCCAACTCCTCAGTAAGCAAAGTCGCTATTGGCTGGGGGGGGGGGGGGCGGCCAGCGGCGCTCTTTATGTCTGTGGCGTGGAGCAGAGCGTCTCTAAATGCAGCGGAGGCAGCTCCGTGACACTACTTTGAATAGGCTGAATACCTGTGAGTGCCCGCGGCAGCGCCGCTGCTCATTGAAAACAGCTGTGATAACGTGATTTCAGGTCCAGAAACGTTTGTAATATCACGGGAAAAAGTCGCTAGATTTGTCGCTAGTCGCTTTTGACAAAAAAAGTCACCAAGAGGGGTTGGAAAGTCGCCAGATTTAGCGACAAAGTCGCCAAGTTGGCAACACTGGTTGGGCTAAATGAAATTAGCCCCAATGACAAGTAAACCAAGGGGGCGGGACATGACGCCTGTCAATCACTGACCCTGCGTCAGCCCGCTGCTGATTGGTCAGAACCGCTCGGCCTGTGGGCTGAATGAAATTAGCCCAAACAGTCGGTCAATGGCGAGGGCGGGACCTGGCACCTGTCAATCATCCACAGTCGGAAAATTAATGAGAGCAGACTCGGTGAGCTCGGGCTGATTAAAATTAGCCCATTCAGAGATATCCTGTGTTTTTCTTGAAACTATTTAATATTGTTGCCAGTTCCGATTTTACTAAGACTTAGAACAATCTTTTGTATGTTATTTAGAGAATATAATATAGGCTATATATAATATTTTTTCCTCATCTTTTGTTGTGTAATGCAGGGAGGGCTTAGCCCCACTAGCCCATTGATACCAGCCGTCACTGCCCAACATAATCCCTACGTCAAAAAGGGGTGGGCATATTGACGCCAACCAATAGCAGGAAGCTTTCATGGTCCAAACAAAAACGAGCCTATTTTTTAGGCCTTTTCTCGAAAATTGCATATCCATAATAAAATGAGTATATCTCTGCAACCACAAGGTCTATTTGAATACTTTTGGTGTCATAGTAATGGGAAAAAAATGAGGAATTGCTGAGATGTGTAAATTTCAGTATATCTGTTACTGGTGAAGAGTAAATGAAGATGACACACAGAAAAAAATTAATAAAATTAATATTCGCCTAAAACAAAATCATATTTTTGATGAGTGCCCTTTAGAATAATGCTGATGAAGCTCAAACTCTCTATAAAATCATTGTACAACATGTGAACATTGTCTCTGCAGTGGTTGATTCTGATTAATTGAAGCAGGACAAAATTATTGAGATTTTACTACAAAATATCCAGGCGAACTTTCCAAAATGTCCATTTTTGGCACAGCTTGGAACCACCTGCTACTATAAACTATTGTTTAATCTTTATTTTCACACAATTTGGATAAACTAACTGAAAATAAATCTACTGGAACCGATTGTAAATGACTAACACAGTGGATTCAGTCTCTCTGCGCCCTGCTGCTCAGAGCAGCTTATTTGGGTGGGTTTGGTTATCAGCCTCTATCTCTGCAGCGGAGTGGTCGATTCGAGTGAGTGGCGGCTCATTCGAACCAATAGAGAGAGAGGAATGACGCTATAGACCCAGGTCGATGTGATTGGCCGCACTGGCCATGTGACAGCCATGAACCAATCAGATCAGCAGATCCACGTGCAGGCCAACGTGGGGTTGCGCAACGTGGGTGCGCGCGCACCAGGCTTCACCAGCCGGCGGAGTAGCAGTCCGGCTGATTCAGATGTAAACACTAGGCACAGTAGGCAGAGTTCAACTGGAAATATTGTGGATTTACCCATAACACAACCTTTTCACGGCAAAACAGCAAAGGTAAGAGCAAATGTACGACCATGTTTTGGCCACGCAGCGTCTGGTTTTGCTCGACTTTGTTCGTTGTTGTCTTCTCCCTCTGCCTGCTGCTGTTAGCTTCTGTGTTAGCCGCGGTTGCTACGTAACGCCCCAATGTTTGTAGCAGGCTCGTTCCTCATGAGCGGTCGCTGATGTGTTTTGCATAATGTACAGTAGTATAAGAGCCAGAAATGTGGCGACTGGGTCCACACAGAGGTGCTTTATGAAGTTTGATGTCTAGTTGTTTGTTTGAGTAGTGTTTGGGCTGTGTTTGGGTCATATAAACATGGTTTTTTACACGTTGTAGCCAGGCTTCTGCTGTTTAATTTGACATATAATATGACCATATTCTTTCATAATCAGTGCACTGGGGGCTCTGTTATTGTTATTTATGTCTTCAAGTCCCCCATCTGGGGGACTCATGAGTTTAACAGGTTCAAAACTGATGTGCTAACAGAGTAATTTTTGTCATCTAAAGACGTAGCCTCGTAAACCAGCCGCTCCCGGAAATGCAATTCATTTTTGCTGCTGTGATTGACACAGCACGTTGGCCAATCAGGGGCCGACTGGTGCAAAGCCCTGTCACTACACCAACTTGCTGATTGGCTGAATGGGGTTGTCTGTCAACGCTACTACTCCCGCCCACTCCAAACGCCGCTTACAATGGGGATGAGGCCAGACTCTCCCTCAGAAATGAAATGAATTGCATTTCCGGGAGCGGATGGTTTACGAGGCTACTAAAGACGTACAAATTTGTAGTTTTAACGCAAATGTCAAATTTGACGTTTTGGTCCCTTCCATGTTCCGTAACCATCCACCGCAGAGTCGCCTTGGTTCTGAGCTTGTTATCACCACAGGGAACTGAGAAAAAAGTTATTTATTAATACATTTAAAATAAAATGTTGTCGATTAAGATTACAAAAGCTTTTGGAGGATCATCCATCTGACAGTAAGGTTTGGGCTGAAGACACTGCACTGATACAAACACGGACCGGAGTGGGTGGAAATCAAGCAGCTCAAACCTGCACCAATTAAATCAGGTCGACACCGACACGATCGAACTGGAGGCCAGAGACGAAACGTGGACTGAACACAACGAGTACGTGGCTTTAAAAAAAAGGAAATAAACTCGAGTCATTGCTGGAACATTTCTATCATCTATTTTTCATTTGGGTCAACGAATGGCTTTTTTTTACTTTTTTTTTTACGCCAGCGCTTTATTGTCTCTCCGTCGGCGTGTTTGCACTTGTGAATAAATGTTTGTGTTTTGCATGTGGGTGTGATTTAAGAGACTCTCCATGCTCGTCAGCGAGTGTGATCGAGCTCTGAGGGGTTGTAAGAGAAAATAAGTTGAAAACAGGACAGAATCAATACCATTTACCCAATCACTACGTACTACCGTGTGTGTGTGTGTGTATGTGTCTGTATGTGTGTGGGCATTGTGCCTGCCTGTGTGTGTGTGTGTGTTTACCTGAAGTGTGACTGCATTTAACGTGTCAAGTTGAGGAAAAACAACCAATTGCCTCTTAGCACACGCTTTATTGACCACTGAAACACACATACACACACACAAACAAACACACACACACTGCAGGCATATTGACTGGTTGAAGGGAGAAACAGGTTTAAGGCAATTAGAGCAGTGTACTTTCCGCCAGAAAACCCACTATGATCCTTTCCACTGCAGTTAGCCGACCACCTCTAAAGTGTGACTAATATTACATCAATGGAGGAGAGTCAAACAGCAGCAGCTGTATCACTAACGCGGTTTAACACCTCGCACTAGAGATCACGTTAAGTACAAAATAAGCACGTGTACAAACAAACAAACAAACAAACACGCTCATTTCATTTAAAGATGGTTTTCTCACAATGTGTCATAGTGATGGTGTAAAATTTGAGCTTTTGGTTTTTTTTTTTCCCCGGAGCCAAACATTATTCTGTTGAAATGAAAATTCACAGATGAGTTAAATCAGTTTACTATAGTGTGTGAACATTATTTTTTTTTAAGGGTGAAGATGCATCATATCACATCAGTGTTGCCAGTTCTGATGTGTTTCCATTTTTCATTCATGAAAATTCAGGATTTAGTATGTATACATTATAAGAAAATCCACATTAAGGTGGTTATTTTACTTCATTTTGTCTCTTTCATCAGTAGATTTCTCCTAAATTCACCAAAAGTTGTTGATATATCATTCACAGCCTGATTTATACAACATTTTATTCCTAAAAACAGGGCGAAATTAGATTTTTTTTTTAGGGCTGGTGAGGGCTGAGTGATAAAAAGCGATATCCAAAATCCCCTCTGTAAAAACTTCGGACTCTTATATGTCAACTAAGTAAAACAAGAATTTTGAAAGGGGCTTTATGCAAATTAGCACATATTTCATTAGATATTGCCTCATTTACATAAAATTTGACAAAACTTATAATACAAAAAATATTTGTCTTAATGTAAGTGATAAACTTGGGAAGTTTCATAGTGATATCTGTCAGTTAAAATGTTTTACCCTATTCACCTGTCTCAAAATACAGGACAAATGTATGTGTCTCTTTATGTGTGTTGTTTTACATTAACCTGCCTAGAAACTATATATGTAAATGTGTATTTTTACTCCCAATCCAGATGTTTCTATTGTCTACTTTGCACTGATATTCATTAACATGCACTATCACTATCAAGTAAACACATAAATGAACAAATATGATTGATATTGACAGGGTGTTTGGCTCAGTAGTGTCAGTGGGACACGGTGGTAAATAATCAGTGTGTTTGCAGGTACTTTCAGGAACCGGGTTAAAAACAGTTTACAAGGCTAATGATAAGACACCTAACTGTGTCTCTACTGTAGTAACTCGTCAACTTTGTCTCCTAGAAATAATGTTTTTTTTTTTTTTTTCTAAAGATAATTTACACAGCGAAGACGTTTTCAAGGAAACGACCAGATTACGTTTTCTATTAATGTAATGAGGGGAAATGTTGTTTACTTACACATTAAGCAAGTTGCAAATGACGTTAGCAGCGAATCTATCAGTGGAGACGCTCATTGTTCAACAGTTCATTAGGTTCACGTAATTGGGAAATGAGTGTAATTTTCGAGGAGACGGTGTTGAACTTCATGAGTCGACTCTGAAGCTCCAATTGGGCCGTTTGGCGTCAATCAAACCTGGCAACACAACATCACAATTAATTCGACTTAATCACAATTAAAGAGGTTGTTTTTGACGTGCGTATTAGCTTTTGGTTTCTATGGCATTCGCAACGCGGTGTGACCCCGGCAGATATTAATGTTAATTTGCCTTTAAAATCGTCCCTTTCTTCTCATTCCGCAGGTGGAAAAGCTAATAAAATTGTTTACGAAGAGAATGAATATCTGTGTTTTTATTTAATTTCCCATCGAGATTGGGAAAATGCATCATGTGGCGAGGGGTAAATCCGATGCAAGTAGTAAAAAATTGACTATGTGGCTTTTTAAATCACATTGAATGTTGTTTCCTCATTTCCAACAAAGCTCGACAGTCCACAGTGTGAGCGAGTGGCCGCAATTACCGGCTTTCAATTTATCGCATTGATTGATAGGAAGTACCATAGAAAATAAAGAACACTTGAACTCCACCGATTTATCAAACCTCCTTTGCTCCTTCTATATAATTATATGAAAGAAAAAAAAAGCCTTCCCTCGATTCAGTTCCTAACCTTGTTGTTAAAACGGCAAACAAACGCGATCAACAAGTCACTACAAGTCCATTAATTTCCAATCGAGCCGGGCAACTGATGCGTGGAAGGTCGGGAGGTTAACAAGCTTGTTGACTGAGAGAAAAAGTTTTTTTTTTTCTTTTTTTAATTCATTGTCACAGGGAGCATCAACAACCAATCATATATTAATGCTTCCTTGTGTGTGTGATTGTGTTTTTATGAATAATAATAATAATAGCTGTGACCATTCAAATTTGAATTTAGCTTTAATTTGACAAGTCCGGGTTACGTTGTGTCAGGCCTCGGGAGGAGGAACATCAGAAAACGCACGCATCTCCTCGTTTTCATGTACATTTTGTCTAATTGCAGCTTAATGTTGATGGTAATTACAGCTCATCGAGGGCTGTATCGTTGTGTGAAGCTGTAAAAACACTCGACAGCGACAATCAGAGCCTCTCACACCAGCAGCTACAGCTCGTCAGACCAGACTGACGACGAGTCGACACCATGGATGGATGTGGGGCAATAAGCAGGACACCAACATACCAACAACAAAAAAAAAGGGGTGGATGGGGGGGTCTTTGATCAAATACAGAACTATTTGGGGTGCTTGACATAAAACGGTCTGGGGGGCTCTTCACGTGGAGTGCTGCGAATGGTACACAATCGTTTCTCTTCCTCTTTCATTTTCATCTCTCCATCTGTCAGAGCGTTCAAGTAGCTTTATATTACTCAACTGTGTTCACCGCGGTTAGAAACACTTTGCTGCACACACACACAGGGGAGGGAGGGAGGGAGGGAGGGAGGGAGGAGGGGGGGTGAGGAGGACAGAAAGCCAACCATAGACGGAAAACATACAAATACAAGTGCTTACTGCTGTAATCCTATCAGACGGGGCTTTCTGGCTCCATGTGGCCTGTGAGAGGTCAAAACACACACACACACACACAGTTGGAGGAGCAGCGAACGCTTACAGCAGCTGTTCTGACGCTCAATAAAAATGATAATGACGGGAGGAATTTAAACCCCTCACTGTAAAATCGTCCGTGATCTGGATAAAAAGAAAAGAAAAAAAAGAAACCAAACATATTTTAGTCAATTACATTGTTGTGACAAACGTAAATCGTAAATCGGATGGATTTATGTTTAGAGGCAGTTTAGGAAGGTGGACCAGCTGACACTGTGGTGAGGCAGAAAAACAGCTGAATACTGTGACTGACGACAATGGATGTTTCTACTGGGAGGAGATCAAGTATTTGGGTGGAAAATAGACAAAATGCACAGTCAAAGCACATCTCATCTCATCTAACTCATTAATCACTTAATAATCAATATTTCCCAATTGTTTTATGTCTTTATTGGACAGCTGTTTCTTTTAAAATACATCAGTTTCTAGGAAACAGGGTTGATAGAACAATAATAGAAAACTTCTACATTAGTAAACCTACAATCTTCTCAACAGCCTCTTGTCCTGGTTTCCTTCAGAAAAACGTATTCTTTATTCATTTGCCTCAGTGTTGGACCAGGTGTTCCTGAACCATTTTTGTGAGCTGCATCAAACAAAACCTTCAGTTTACACATGTAGTGTGAATCTTGGCTGTGAGCGCTGCACTGAATTTCTACCTGGTTCAAGCAGCTGCATTTCAACTGAGCTGGACTTTGACCACACAGGTACAGTAGACCTCCGCAAGGTACATCCGTTGGGCATTCAGCATTGATAAAAGGGGTAAATGATGATGACTATACTTTCATTGTTGTATCTCTGAATTCCCAACACTCTGTAACTCTGTTTTCGCAAACATTACAGGCCCTGAGTCTAACACATTAAAGGGGAACTATGCAAGTCCACTCGCTTTTCTGCTGTTTTGGTTACGCTCCTCCCGCCCATGTGCATTTGTTTACAACGAAGCCGGCGAAAAATCAATACATGGAGCGGTTATATGATGTTACGGCGTGTATTTTATTGTAGTCTTAACCGTCATAAACAAAAGATTACGGGTTACGGAGCGCGTTTGTGTGCAGAGACGAGAGCTGGGACACCGGGGCAGTGACCGAGTAACTACATTGATGTTGCAAGGTTGGTTTTCAGCCGTGAGACGCCAGGTGAAGACAGAGAGCCTCCGTTCTCACTCCTAACGAGTCACAAGTCATGTAGTTAACTATCACAATTACTCCGGAGCTTTTTAATTAAGGTAAAAATGTAGCATAGCCACGGGAGAAATCCTGCTTAGTTCCTCTTTAAATCAGAGATACATTAAATAATTGGCTATTGCATAAGATTGAAGAGATTTAAAACTCTCATAAGCATCTCAGTTCAGGGGCGACATCCTTCAGAGGACGTTACAACATGCAACTTTTCTTCCACAAAAACCTGAGCTTTCAAGTCCTTTGGTTTGAATCGTTGTACCAATATCTCTAGAAACTGAGAGAGACCCTACTGATGTCTAAAAGTACGATCCTTAGACTCTCTGTCTGCTTTTATTACCAATGTGCAACGGATCCTAAAGGGTACTGTAGGTTGGGCCACGAAAAGGATGTCCAGGTAAAGACGGCTGCATTTCAAGTAGTTGTATCAGACTGTACTTTCAACATGACTATGCCGATGTTTTGTGTGTTGTTCTCCGTCCTCAAGGTCTGCTGATGATCTGACTAGGCAAAATTTTAGGTTTTTACAGTTTCTGTTTCTGCAGACACATTAAAGGACAATTCCGGGCAAATTCAATTCGGGGGTGTATTTTCCTAACATGTTAGGTCTAAAAGAAGGAATCTGAAGATTCTCAGTTTAATTGCACCTGTTTTGCGGTAGTTGTATCTGTCCCCGCATCGCCACAGCAGTGATGAATGGGAGCGGATTGAAGTTCCACTGCTTAGGCTGTGAACCGCAATTTTTTTCTTGTATTTACACAGGAAAAGTGTGTCTATCTTTTGTTATATGCCATTTTATTCCCATACATTTGAAAGATTAACATTAACATCATTGTACCTGCTTTATATTGACTGTTTTATAATAAGTTATATAGACAGTAACACATCCAACTGTGTCTTCATTGAGACTATTTACTGAAAACCTAATTCATGTGTCAGAGAAAAGTACAGTGAGAGTAAAACATCATCCATCGTTCCCCTTCACGCCGCCTCTCCTTGTTCCTCTGCTCGTCGTCGTCGCTCTGTGAACATGGTGTGTTCCAGTGGGAGTAACTTGGTTCACTTTGTGTTTTATAAACATTTGAGAACGCCCACAGCTCCCATTGGTAGCTAGGTAGGAGAGGTCCCCGCGCCCTCGCCTCGCCGCCACTCTGTAGACATCGCTATATCAACACACACACACCAACACGCCAACACGCTAGGGTGCAGGTCTGTCAGCCCCATCGGAAACTGCTGTGCATGCATGCTCGTATAAACACGTTATTGTCACACATGTGCACACACACACACACACACACACACACTAACCTGTCAGTCGTCAGGAGGAAAGAGAAGCCAACTGAGACACGGAAGTGCAGGAAAACATTTCATCCTTATTACCTTGTTATTCTTTCTCTCTCACACACACACAAACACACACACCTTCACACACGCACTCTGTATTTCTGTATTTAGGCATTATCATTCTCACCTTTTCTCATATTTCTTTCTCACAAGGGGCCTCTCCCTCTCTCCCTCCCTCCCCTCCCCTCCTCAACTTAATCTCTCTCTCGGTCTCTCTCTGGTTTTTTCTCTCTCTTCTATTCCTCAGTCTTTTTTTTTTTTTTTTTTTTTTTTTCTCTCCCTCCCCTCAAGGTGTCTAAGCTGTGAGACATTTAATCGCCGCGGTAACGGTTTCATATCTGGAACAGAAATCAAATAATGCCAGATGATTTACTCCCCCTAGCAACCAGGGAGCACAGCCCTAGCAACCGACCCAGCCAGCAGGCCAGACCTAATCAGGTTGAAAATATTTCAATTATTGTGTTGATTCTAGGAGGTGTGTGTGTGTGTGTGCGTCTCTGTGTGTATGTGTGTTAAAGATTGGCCTGCTGCATTTTAATGATGTCAGTCCGCTATTGATCTGAATACCAGAGGAGAACGAACGGAGGAGAGGAGGAGGAGGAGGAGGAGGATGTTAGCGGAGGAGAAGGAGAAGAAAGGAAAACCGTGTCGTGTCATGGAAGTGATCAAGTGTGATTAGAGGAGCTGCTGTTATGATGGAGACATTAGACGGATACAACAACACATGGTCATTCTGGCTTGGAGAGTGTAACAGTTGGCATGCTCTGTGTGTGTGTGTGTGTGTGTATGTGTGTGTGTGTGTGTGCGTAAGAAAGAAGAGAGCGGCAGAGTTGGCAGAGCACACAGGACAGAGGATAGCCAAAGAGCAGGGACAGGATCCAGACTGCAGGGTGCCAGAGGACCGAGAAAAAAAAGGAAAAAAATGGAGCTTTTTCCTCCTCACTGTATCAAACACTACCATGGCTACACTTGTTGTTTGTGATTTTCTCTCTG
Organism: Trachurus trachurus; assembly: GCF_905171665.1. Lineage (NCBI taxonomy): Eukaryota > Metazoa > Chordata > Actinopteri > Carangiformes > Carangidae > Trachurus > Trachurus trachurus. Next base: position 29,357,686 of record NC_139891.1, on the reverse strand, counting down.
TGTGTTTGTGTGTGTGTGTGTGTGTGTGTGTGTGTTGGAGGTGAGTAAACGACTGCAGAGGGGGAAGCTTTATTGAAGGTTTGCCCAGCCGATCAATAAGAGTGTGTGTTTGCGTGTGTGTTTGGGTGTGTGTGCACATTAGTTCCTATTCTCAGAGCCAATAATAAGCAGCGGTCTGAACGACATCTAGCCTTAATGTGAATAATTAAATGATTAGCAGATTGACTCGTTTATTAAACTGTTTTTCCAGCCACTTGGGGGCAGTGTAAACAAGATGTGGACGCCATGTTAACGAGCCCATTAAGACTGGATGAGACGTACACATGTAGAGTTTGATTTTGTCGTATTCAAGACATATGGTACGGCTGATTAAATGGATTATGATTCGCAAAATAAATGTGTCATTAATGTGAAATTCATTATGAAAATATATATTTCATTAATTTTTCTGCACTCATGGTGCTTAAAGAAGTTGTTAAAGTTGCAACTCCGACACTGACTGACAACCAGGGCATGCACAACAACACTGAAATAGTATAGTATAGTATTCACACTAGTTTATCTCTGATTTAGGCCTCAATCAACTACTGACAAAATATGTGGCTGCTAAATGTTCCACCACCAGCTAGGTATTTATAAAAACACAGTGTACACCACACACTGACGTCAATGCATATTCTGTTGCATACAGTGACATTCAGGAACCTAAAACTGTGTTTCCACACAAACACAACACCAGAGTTTTCCCAAATCTCCACTTTGGCGGGAGTTTTCAGAGTGGCTAATTAGATGGACCGGGTCGGGTCTGGTCTTCAACACCTGCGGGTTGGACGGGGTTACGGGGATGTTACTGTAGGACATTGATTGTGTTCAGATGTAGCCGATGTCATATCTGGCCCTCTGCGTTGTGTTTCTAACGGCCTGCCCTAGGTGGGGTTCGAACCGTCGTCTCCTGCACGGCAGGCGACGATGCTAACCGCTTCGCCAAGAGGTTGACAACCGCTTGGCAATCTGTTACACAATCAGGAAACGCTCGGAGACTAGACCGTCCCGTTTACCAACGGCTGAGGCCAGCACCATCGGAGCTGCCTCTAGACCGCGAGGCTGGGTCCTCCTGCAGCGCCTGAACTGGGACACAGTTACTGCCAAAACATGAATCAATTAATCAATAAAAGTGCCAATATTTATGTTTTTCTTGCTCCTTTCTTGTTTCTGGCCTCTTAAATATAACGATTTGCTGCTTGTCTTTATAAATTGAATTTAATTCATTTACCCTGTTAGCACAACAAAAGATGACATTTACAGGAGCGGCCCTGGGCTCTGGTAAAACTTTTAAGAGTTTTTTTTTTTTTACTCCAAACAAACAATCATTTAAAGAAAAAATGGACAGATTAATTAATTATAAAACTAATCATTAGTTTCAGCAAACTACAAAATATGCTTCCTCTTGCAGGTTTTTCCACAGTGTTTTCAAGCACTCTTAATTTTCTATTTCTTTCTTCTCTAATGCCGTAATAATGAGAAAAATAAAGAGCGCAGAGGAACAATGCAAAAAGAAAAGGAGGGGGGAGAAAAATGAAACACGTACGGCCTAATCTAATCTGCTTTTTCAACCTCTAATTCTCTGATGGTAATTATGCCTGACAATTGGCCTTTAGGGACGAGACAAGTCTCGTTCTTTGGCGTTTTTCGCTGTTTGGGGCGTCGGCAGAGGGGAGAGGGTGACGGAGCAGAAAGACAGACATACAAACCACAAGACGGAGGCAGGAAAAAAAAGAGGAAGAAGCTTGATAGAAGGAGAGAAAGAAGAATATTTGAATGACAGACAGAAATGGATGTAAAAATGGGCTTGGCTTTTGAGAGATTATGAATTTACATATCTTAATGGAGAAATGCATGCTACGGCTCTCCACCGGAAAAAAGAAAAAGGCTGCACAGCTCATCTTCAGAATTACAGAACGTATGTGACATGATTTGTGTGTATGTGTGTGTGTCTCCATGTGTGTGTGTGTTAGGGGGATATTTTAGGTGGTTTGCTTGAACCATAACAGACCTGTATTTTTTTAAGGGTTGCTCTCTTACCTACGATCAAAATAGTTTGAGTGATTTTAGACTAAATGTCATTTTTTTTAGAACCGTTTTGAAGAGCTTTTCACTCAAAACTCAGTGACCTCAGTGGAGGTGGGAGTCCCGCTCCGCTTGTTTTCACCAAACTGAAGAGTTTTGTTCTGAAATATTTGCATTAAACATTGAAAAGATGACACCTGGCTTTATAAAAAATAATAATAATAAAAGAAAATCACAATACGAGTGAAGGAGGAGAGAGTTGTGGGTGGCCTACCTGGTTTTTCCACATCTCTCTGTTGATGTCAACTAGACTCTGGCGGTGATTCTGGTAACTTCCTGTTTCCCTGTTTGGAGAAAATTGACCAAATTTAGTGACTTTTCCCAAACTGAGTCCAAGTCAGGCTGGTCTGCAAAACTCATTTATTCATTTACACCCTCCATCCCACCCCCCACCCCCAACCCCCACTTGAGAAAACAAACAAACTGATCAGTGCTTTGCAGGACAGACAATAGTTGTGTCCTGATTCAGGGGCTGCAGCTTTCAGAGACGGCGTTTGAAGATTGTTGCACCTTTTAAATTCAAGTATTATGTTCAATACTATGTTCAACTGTTAAACTCAGGGCCCTTAAAACCACACAGACCAGACTGTCTCATTTCAGGGCAGACTTTTCCGTCTGCAATGGTGATGAAGGGCCCTGTCCTCTGAATATGGCCTCCAAATTAGGACATAATGTGATCCTTCATCTGTTGTACTACCAGAAATACAAATAACAATGGCTTCAAACATGGTGACTGCACGTGACTTTGCAGGGATGTTGTATCGACTAACACTGCAATATTTACTCCTCCAAAAGAATTGGCAAACCTTACTTTACTTGCCTGATCTTTGATAAACAATATATTCAAAATTTGGTCTCTTGAGGAAAGTGATACTACAGTCAAAGTAACAGATTTAGGCCATTTGTTTTCAGGGACATGCAGCCCAGATAACACAAATTCTCATATTCATATATTCATATTCATTTTTTCTGAACAACTTTTTCATGTGGCGGCTTCAGGACACTTGGGTCAGTACAGACGAGCAGTATGGAGGTATCTGGATGTTTCATAGTGTGTGTTTTGGACGATTCAAAAGCGAACTCTATCAGCCGCCATTATATGAAAATCTGTTGCCAGCCGGACCCCCCCTGGAACTCCTAAAGCGTTTTGATGACTCAGAAAGTTCTCCAAACCCTTCCTTGGCATGACGGTGAGTAGAGATGATTGGTGAATTATCGATTTTGGGTGAAGTATCCCTTTAACACATCCACCGTTATCCCCTATGCTAACTGAGAGCTACAGTAAATGACATCAGCACCTGGATAACTCTTTAAGTTGAACAACGTAGCTGTAAACAAAACAGCTACAGTATCTAAACGTCAATGAGCTAAAACTGTCCAGTTTTCAAAAACATTAACATATATAGGCTACAGTAAATTCCTTTTATATTCCTCCTTTTCTTCGCTCTATTAACTTGGCTTATTAAAGAACAATCAGTAAAGGGAAAAAAAAGGAAAAAGATGTGGGACCAAGTGGTGCAACAGAAAGAGATAAAAGGTCCGTGAAGAGCTAAAGTTGCGTGTCAGGAGGTTTTCATTGGATAATGTCGAGGTCAAAAGGAGAATAAAGTGTTGATGAGGAGACTTGAAAGGACTCCACTGCCAATCACAGCCATAATCACACTTTTCCAATTTCCTCTTTACATTAAGACTACGGCCGAGCTATAGGTAAGAGAAGACCGCCTCAGTATTTAAGTGTTTGCGCGCGTGTGTGTGTATGTGTGTGAGAGAGAAAGACGAGAGTGTAGAGTGTGTGTGTGTGTGTGTGTGAGAGAGTTGGAAGGGCAGCTAGGCGTAAAATTGAGTCCAGATTCATTAGGTTCTGTGAGCTGAGCTGCAGTTGGTTTAAGTGATACATTTCCTCTGGAAGTGGAGGTGTGGAGGTGTGTGGGTGTTGTGGGGAGGGGAGGAGGGGAGGGGGGGTCAGCCCAGCCGTACGTTACGGGTCTCTCTCCCTGTCTCACACCTGTGCACAGACACACATATGCACACACACACACACACACACACACACACAAGTATCAGACAATTTAGAGGCCTTTTATTCTATTTTCTCCCTCCTCTGTCTCAGTGGTGAGTGACACTGTAAATCTGAGCCAATTTCCTCCTCTAATCATCATTAAAAAGCGCAAATTACTCCACTCTCCATTAAACACTCCCACATGCCTGCTGCTATTACTAGCTCCGGCAGCCTTTCCTTTCCCATGCACGCCACGCCAGCCGCGCCAGCCAGCCAGCCAGACTGCAGGCCCCGGCTTTCTGCGTCAACGTATTTTAAATGCTATTCTTGCTTTTATTCATGAGATAAGCACAGACACCGGCGTATGTCAACAAACAGAGGACAACACACGCCGTCGCCGTCGCTGTGTTTCAGCAAAACAGCAGGACCGAACATTTCAATCTCACATCCCTTTTCCTCCGAGCACAAGTATTTGTTGAATAAAGATTCTTTTAATGCAAAAGAGTCACGCACAGCAGATTGGGAATTCACATGAGAGGGTGATTTTTCATAGAAAAGGACGAAATAAAAAAAATTAAATAAAAAAAACTTGCCCTAACAACTATAGAGACGCATGCATCTGAAATGACTTTGGTGGTAAGCTAATCTCTACGCTGAGGCTGACTTTACAATGGCTCCTCATTCATAGAGCCGTGAATTTATTCAGTGTATTAAAAACTTTATGTAGCATTGAGGTTTATGGAAAATGGTAAAAGCCTCACAGCTCATGTATGGGCCTACTCTAAAAGAGAAGTGTGCAATGAATGACTCATTTTGACATTTGGACAGACACGGCCATATTAATTAACTATGTAATCACCACTTTCTCCTCAATTTAAATCAATTTATAAACTGATATTTGGAAGAATACTTTATTTCAATCTATTGGAGCAAATTTCAAAAAACGACCCTTTGACCTTAACTTTTCATGTATAGTTTACAGTTTCTTCATGTTCATTGACTAAAATGTGCTAAAATTGGTCGTCCCAGATAGAGGGAAAGGGTCTGGATGAGAGGTGGACTTGAAGGTCCAGGATTTTTCCCATATTAGGTCTGGACTCTATTACTTTTATAAGAAAACAAGACCGAAATCATATTATATAACCTCTTTGAGCTGCCTAAACATCACCATACACGTCTTTATCATGCTTTAGTTGCCATGAACGTATATTATAGGGAGGATAATTATTTACATTGTCAGTACACTCTTTTTCTTCAGCTCTCACAACTTCTGCTTTTGTCTTGATGTTCAATATTGAACTGAACCAACTGGGTCAGACACTGGCAACAGCAGAGAGGAACTTAATGTTGGGGTGAGTTGCAATTTTCAGCTGCAGCAGACTTCACTCCTCATTTCTGAAATAGACTCAGACCTGATGGTTCAACACATACAGGAAATACTGAGCTGAGCTTCTCCCTGTGACATCTACAACTCATCTATAACATCTTGCATACATGGGTCATTTTCACATCTCCTGTTAAATATAAATGTTCAGACTCATTTCTGCATAGGAAAGAATAAAAAAAAGAATATTTACTCTTTACTGTGTTTAAGTATTTCATTTAGTGTGTGAGCTTCCTCATTTGAATATTAGACAACTCTCCAGCTGAGTGTTGATACACAGGAATTTTAATTTTACCACACGCCTGCGTTTTGCAGGTTTGCATGTTATGCTTTGTCTGCAATCTTCACCATCTTGTCATGTGTAAAATCGTTGGTCTTTTATAACAAATAGTACAAAAAAAAAAGAAAAGTGTCAGTTTAGCAGGATAAATAACTTAAATAGATTAATACAGCCTGGCTGGCTTTACTGGATAAAAATTGAAAGACTTCACCTCTCTGCAAATAATTTTCTCACAACTCCAGGATGTGTCAGTAGCCGGCGGGCGTAGTTTTAGGGCTGGCCTGCAGCAGAGGATGATGGGATTTCGTTATTGAAATTTGTACGTGTGACAGTCTTATTTCTTGCCCCTGGTCTGAGTACAGCGCAGCAATATTCTCACCCTAGGAATTCATTTTTAGCCGCAGTATTTTATTGGTGATCTCAGACTGAAATATTAACATCCTAGCAGGGTGGAGTGTTTTTCCGAGCACTAATAAAGAAGACACCAGGCCAGAGTGTGTGTCTGTTCGCTGAACTGGGCCATAACAGCTAAGAAATAACATGTTTCACTGTTGTTTTTGCAGAATGGTTTCTGTGGTCATGCTCCTTTGCCACTTTGGAGTCTGAATATTTATGGTTTGCATCATTTGCTGCAGAGCTAATTAACAATTTGATGCATCTCTCTTTATGCATTTAGCTTAAAAGTGTGAAAAATTAAAATGTAAATTATTTAGTTTCTGTTTGTTTATGAAAAGCAGATAACAGGGGGGGGAAACCCTGCAAGAGAAAGTGTAAAAATGGATTGAATAAAAAAAAAAATACTGACTGAGGTGACAACTGTGCACTTAGCTTAATGTGTTTATCCTTCTTTTTAGTGCAAGTGTGTAAATCTATGGACATATCTTCAAAACAGATGGAGAGTTGACTCGTACCGAGGCTCAAAGGTGTTAAACACACACCTCCACTCTCACTCCCTGACACATTAACTCCTTAAGGGAAAGTCGTAAAGAAGCGTTTAAGTCGTAACGGGGGGAAACCCTGGTGAGCGGAGCGCAGCTGTGCCGTCATTAGCCTGCGTTTGTTTTCACAGTTTGTTTGTTTATTGGTGTATTTTTGCACCTGCGGCCGACATGCAGGGTCGTGAGAAAGGCTCAGGGACTTCGGGGGGTTGGGAGGGGGGGTTGGAGAGGAGACGGTCATTTCAACAAACTCTCAGGAGAACAGAGGCTCTTGACGGACGGCGGCTAAGACGTGCAAGTCACAGGGGTCACGTGGTTGGGTTAGCAAGCTAGCTAACACTCCAGCTACAGGAGGACACTGTAACCTGCAGCGTGTTCCAGTTGTTGTTGGAGACATTTCACTTACAGCCACAGATGTTTACTTCATTATGGGACACGCGACAATAAGCAGCCCTGCAAAACTTTCACAGTGGTAGGAAGCTAGCAGGCAGCCCCACCAGGAAACTACAGTAATCTGCTGTCCATCACTTGGGCACGTTACTTTTAAAAAGTGATTAGTTATAGTTGCTAGTTAGGCTACTATCCCCAAAAAGTAATTGAGTTAGTAACTTAATTACTACATTATAAAAGTAACTAATTACCAGGAAAAGTTTGCGTTACTTCTTTATAAAATGCTTAAATATGTCAAATTACTTGGACTCACCCTGCTAACCCCCTAACCTCCTGTTTATCTGTAACTAACCAACTCACTCAGTATCCCTCCACACAGCCTGTGCGGAGGGATACTGAGTGAGGTGATTAGTTCCAGATAAACAGCTTTTTTCCAACTAGTTGGTGGACTGGGAAAAAAGTATATAACGTACACTTTAATGGGTGTATTATATTGTGATGGGACTTCTTCAGTCAAGTAACGGCGCATTTTATTGTCAGTAACGGTAACGGCGTTATAACAACTGGGGAAACTTTTTTGCAACTTTTTGGTTACAGAAAAAAGTAGTGCCGTTAGTAACACTGTTATTTTATAACGCCAATATTCCCATCACTGCTTATCTTTATGTTTTCTTATACAGTTTCACCTTGATGAGGGGCATCAATGCAACAATAGTTGTTTGAGACTTTTGATCAGTTGGCAACCTCATGGTGAGACCTCCTCTGGGAACAAAATAATCCATTTCAGTCTGAACTATACAGCGGCTAAAGTTTTTGATTGATCAACATCTCCTTCCTCTATGTCACCAGCATGACTACAAATATCTTTTACTGACAGGACTCCTGGGTGTTGTCAGCATTATTATGTCATATTTTGGGGGGGTGTTGACATGTCTTATGTAATTTTTAAATGATAACTGTGCATTGAATGCAATATGAATCACAGTGATGGTTACTTTCTCAAAAAAATAAGCACAGGAGCACCTGAAGCTGTTAAAATCATCACTTTGTGTCGTTCAGACTTTTATGTAAATGTTTATTCGGACGCCAATGGAGATTGGGGGAAATCCACAAGTGCGCGTGCAATATTTGGCATCAGAACTGGAAGTTACACGTATAATGACCGAAACCCTTCGGCTCCTGTTAAGGAGTGTGGTTATCTCATCATCTGTGCAGCGAGGGAGCAGCTCTCTGGTCGCAGTGTAGCCAGACACACTAAAACATCTTAAATCACCAAACCACAATAATAAAAATGTTGTGATCTTGTGATTTGCTCTGGAAAGTTTTACAGTGCAGTTTTGTGATGCACTCACTCCATAACCACTAAGGTGAAACCTACTGACACATCTTCAACCTTCATCATGTGACGTCATGTGTTGCAGGTGCACTGCAAAAACTCAAAATCTTTTCAAGAATATTTGTCTTATTTCTTGTCAAAATGTCTAATTTCTGGTCAAAAATAATCTATTTCCACTAAAAATTGACGTGTTTTTAGAAAATTTTCATTTGTTTCAAACAAATTTTCACTTGAAATAAGTAGAAAAATCTTCCAGTGAAAGCAAGTTTTTTTTGTGCGTGTAATAAGGAAGAAAAACTTGCTCCACTATCAGATTTTTCTACTTATTTCAAGTGAAAATATGCTTGAAAGAAGTAAAAAGTGTCTAAAAACAAGCTAATTTTTATGTGATGGGTCATATTTTAAGTATAATGAGATTTGTTTTGACTAGAAATAAGACAAATATTCTTGGTAAGATGTTTGAGTTTTTGCAGTGTAGTTCTGGTCCCTGAAGAGACTCTCTACCTTTATGAACCTGAACCGGTGTTGTGTTGTTGGAGTGGGTGTTTGTGCATGTTTGTGCAACACAAGTCGAGTAGAGAGAAGATTAAGAAGTTGTAATCTCCTCCAGGATAGTGGCAAAACCAAGTGTGTGCGTATGTGTGTGTTGTACATGCAATGATAAGAGCTACCACTAGATAAGCAAGAGCTGGTCCCTCCGGTTTGTCTAGATGGGCTACAGTGTTACAGTAACACACTGTTGTGGCTCACTTCACTGTCGGTGTGTGTGTATGTGTGTGTGAATGCATGAGTACGACAGTAAACTGCTGGTGCACGACAGTCAGAGTTCAACGTCTGAAGCTCACAGAACCGCAGGCTGACGATGTGACAGAGGCAACGACAACAACAGGACGACGACGCCACACAACATTAAGTGATGTGAGATGAATGACTTGTTTCTCCCACCTCCTTCCACCGTCTCACTCTTTACATCCCCTCCCTCCTCGTCCTGTAATCACTCCCCTCTGAATCCTCTGTATATAATTCAGTAGCAATTCTGTTCCTCTATTCCCTCCATCCCCCCCTTCCTCCTCCTCCTCCTCCTCTTCCTCTTCCTCCCTCCTCACGGGGAGACACAATGAGATATGACATTTCATTTGAGTTTCTCGCCATCCAGCGCCCTCGCTCCGAGAAATAAATAAATATTTCATTAGCAGGCTGAGAGGCAGACGAAATAAAGACACACACACATGCAGACACACACATGCATGCGTGCTGCAGAGGCAAAGGTAAAAGCAATATAAACGCATTTACACATTCATGCTCACACACAGGCCTCGGTCATTACACACTGTGTCCTCAACACACACACACATACAGACACACACATATACACAGTGATACACATGTGTTTTCGATCCATGGTGCAAACACACATAGTATGTAGACTGATAATACAATCTCAGGCCTGGAAATAGACAAGATAGATAAGTAATGAAGATAATGTATCTCCCTCTGTACCGCCTATCATCCCGCCTCTCTCGTTAGACTTCTTTATCACCCCCCTCGCTCCTCCCCTTCTCCCCCCTCGCTCACTCACTTCCTCTCTCCATCTCTCTCAGGTCTTACCTAGAGACTCCCGGCTTTATTGTCTTAATTAAAACAGAGCCTGTTTAATTATTTTAATCCACACTACTGCACAACAGGGACTCCTGAGGAGAGGGAGAGAGGCAGTGGGGGTAGGTGGGTAGTTGTGTGTGTGTGTATGGGGGGGGGGTGGGGGTGTGTGTGTGGGGGGGTACGGTAGCCCTGACATTTCAAATTAAGCTCTTCAAGTTCAAAAGCAAGAGTTCTTATCGCTTTTCCTCTCATTCATTTTCCCATTTCTGCCCTCCTCTTCTCCCTCCGTCTCTCCTCCATGTGACTGGCCTCCTTCTCACTGATCTCCTCCTTGTCCGTGCAACGCTCTCCATCCTCTTCCTCCTTCTTCTTCTTCCCCTCTCTCTCTCCTCGCCTCCACTCATTTCTTTCTTCCTCCTCCTGCCTCTCCTCCTCCTCCTCCGCCGCCGCCTCCTCCTCCTCTTCACTACCTTTGAGAGATTAGCAGTTTGAAGAACAGCCCTGTTGAGAGTCTTTTTCAAGTCCGGGACATCAAAAGAATCTGTGATTATTACAATACCACATAGAGTCAAGTGTGCATGCGTCTATAAAAAGAAAAAAAAAAAGCTTTTCTTATCTTAATACACACCCACATGCATACAGATACCCTCACATACCAAACTATAATTCACACTTGAGGGTGCAATCACACCAAGCATGTTGTGAGTGGTTTATTATTCCAGCTCCGACGATTTGTTTATGACTCTACGTCGGGTTCGTTTGTGTCGGTGAGAACAATGCAGCCTGAAACTCGATCGGGGTCAAAAAGTCAGATTCCCTAAAAAATAATTCAGGCTGAATGATACCAACTACTACGAAAAAATCTGCCCGTGATTAATGACTTTCAAGATATTAGCTGAGAGGAGCCGCCTATAAAAAAAAAACAGCTGTTGTGTTGTTGCCTTTGTTCACACTGTCAGACGACGGTGATGTGGTCCAGAGCTGTTGGCCTTAATTAGCAAGTAGCATAATGAGCTGCGAGTATCGTCCCTCTGTAGTTGTGGAGTTGTTTGATTTTAAAAGAAAAGAAAACTGTGCAGTGTTTGGTCAGTGGTGTAGAGTTGGTGTTTATCTGCTGAGACCAAGTGGAGTATCTGCCTGTCTGTCTGACAATCTGTCCATTCAACTATAATGTGCAGGGGATAATAAGCTGTGTCTCAATTCAGGGGCTGAATCCCAGGTTCGTTAACATAAATTGTCGGTGCAAGCTATTTTTAGAACGGCGGAGCAGAGCCGCGAGCTGTTCAGAGCTACGCTACGGAGGCTAATGGGATTTCTTGGTTTCCCTCATCAAACTCTGGTGGACAAGTTGTGATCTGCACATTCACCATGCTATGAGATAATAACAGAACATTACGAGACAGAGTTGTTTTAGAGGTAAATTCATGCAAAACTGGCATGCAGTCTCTGCATTTACCTCAAAAACAACTCTGTCTCGTAACGTTCTGTTATTATCTCATAGCGTGGTGAATGTGCAGGTCACAACTTGTCCACCAGAGCGTTTTGGAGTTGTTGGATTGTGTATTTGATGAGTTTGATGAGGGAAACCAAGAAATCCCATTAGCCTCCGTAGCGTAGCTCTGAGCAGCTCGCGGCTCTGCTCCGCCGCTCTAAAAACAGCTTGCACCGACAATTAAAGGTAACAAACCTACTGCTATGACTATAGGGATTATGGCAATGGGCCAATTTGCCAAAATGTTGAACTATCCCTTTAAGACTGCTAGTTTTATTTCTAAAGCCTGGAAAAGAAGGCAGGAAATTTTGTTTAATTAATTTCTGATTTCCCTTGAACCCTGGCATTGTTTTCCTTTTCTTTTTTTGGATAATGGTTTTGAACCCCTGTTTGTTTTCTTATTTCTTTGATGCGTTGATGATGTGCTCTTGTCCCGGTTTGTTTTCTGGGTGTCTTACAGAAGTATAAAATTCATTCATTCATTCTAAAAATACAAGATGCATGACACCAAATATTTCCTTCCTATGGCCCGATGTTACGCTGCTGTGTATTCGTACAGGAAACAGTCCCATGCTCATATCCTCACACCTCTGGGCAGCTGTGGCTCAGGAGGTGCAGTGGGTCGTCCACTAATCAAAAGGTCGGTGGGTGCGTTGATCCCCGGCTCCTTCAGTCCACATGTCAGAGTGTCTCTGGGTAAGATACTGAGCCCCCTGAAATTGCCCCCGACGGCAGCTCCATCAGTGTATGAGAGTGAGTTAATGAACGTAGCGCACACGTTGTAAAAGCTCTTTGAGTGGTCGATACAAGTAGAAGCTCAGTCCATTTACACCGAAGTCCGACGGTGACAAGTGCCAGAACCAACCACGTGTCCGACCTCGACCGATTGTAAGAATCAATGCTTTGTTTCAGATTTTAAACGGGAAACACACTTCACTGGTTTGACTGGTTAATACTGGTGCAGATGAGTGTGTTTTAGTTTGAATTCATGACGTTTGATAAGAGTTCAAGTTAAGAAACTACAGTGAAAATGTTCTGTGCTGTTTAATATAGTCGACCTCACTTAAACAAAAACTTAACCCATGTACAGCATCTTGCAAAAACTAGCCTATAGTTCATAGTCATTTAAAGATTAAATGTTATATTATATTTATATATCAAACTCAAAATCACACAAATAATACATTTAAGTTCTCCTTGTGCTTCAAGTATATGTGGTTAAAAATCAAACTGGTATTTCTATTGATACTGGCCTAAGAGTTAAAAGGGTAACGATGCAAGTCTGGTCGTTTTTTGAGTACGTTTTTTAACAAAGCTGGAAAGAAGGCAATCCATGGAGCGATGGATAACGTTATATATTATATATGTGTTACAATGTGTATATTTGTGTAGTCTTATCTGTCACACTGTAAACAAGCAATTACGGATTATGGGGCACGTTTGTTGTGGTGCCACTGAGACGAGATCTGGGACACCGGGTCGGAGGCGCTGATCTTGCAAGGTTGGTTTTCAGCCCAAGAGACGTTGGAGAGCCTCCATTCTCCCTGTAACAAGTTACAAATCACTTATTTAACCATCATAATTACTTTGAATCTTTTAATTAAGGTACAAATCTTGCATAGTTCCTCTTTTACCCCACGTCTTGCGCTGCACATCATTGTCGTCTTTACCTTTAGGAATCACACGTCGAGTTGGACGACTATACAGCCAGTAAATATCTAGGTATTTGATAACAAACACACTGAGTGTTTATCTCTTTGAAAAGTGAGATAATGGACATAGTGGTGGGAACTAATATAAGCCTTTAAAGGGATAGTTCAACATTTGAGCAAATTGGCCCATTGCCATAATCCCTATCGTCATAGCAGTAGGTTCGTTTCATGTTTGATGTTGAGTTTGATGAGGGAAACCAAGAAATCCCATTAGCCCCCGTAGTGTAGCTCTGAGCAGCTCACTGCTCTGCTCCGCCATTCTAAAAATAGCTTGCACGGACAATTAAAGGTAACGAACCTACTGATAAAACTATAGGGATTATAGCAATGGGCCAATTTGCCAAAAATGTTGAACTACCCTTTTAATCTACCTTAAAATAAACACACAAACAAGCTTCTTCTTTATGGCTCTGACAGGAAAAAACAAAACAAAAGTGTATATATATGTGCAACAAAGAGGTTTTGTAGAGCGACGGCTGGTGCTGCAGACAAACAGAGGACATACAAGTGTCAGTCTCCATCAGAGAGAGTGGGCAACAGTCGGAGAGATGTTGTCCCTGTGGAGAAGGGAGAGGAGAGAGAGGAGAGGGCAGAGGAGGAGGAGGGGGAGGGGAGGGGGAGGAAGGACCAGAGGCAGATAGGATACGGTGAGGACAGAGGAGCAGAGAGAGAGAGAGAGAGAGAGGATACATTACATAATTTGTGTTCCCTGTTCTGTCTATATTCTGTCTGATTTCTCTGACCTTGATGCAGCTGCAGCTCCGCCTGCTCCTGTTGAACTCTGGGTAATGAAGCCGGCGTCTGCAAATAGAGAAATAAACACCTGGCTCCCTGGGAATGGTAATAAGCTCTCTCTCCTCTCTCCCTCCCTTCCTCCCTCTGTATCTCTATCTCTGCTCCATGCCCATTCACATTTCCCCCTGTCCTCCTCCTCCCTTTGTCATCCTCTATCTCGCTCACTCACTTTACTCCTCTTCCCCTCCTCCTTTTTTTCCTCTCCCCCCTCTCTCTCTCTTCTCTATCTGTTTCAGCGGGGAGTCTAAACTCCCCAGATTTCCAGTTTACCTTCTGATTAAGGAGTGAGTTGAGCGTTTCTATTCTCTCTGTCTCCCTCCTCCGTTCCATCCCTCATTCATGTGCTGCTGCCACGGTAACTAGCCTATTATCTGACAGTTCCACTCCACTGACCTGCCCAATAACAGCTTTCACATCCCTATAAATGCCCCGGAGAGAGCAAGAGAAAGAGAAAGAGAGAGACAGCGATGAAGAAGAGGGTTTGGTGGGTGGGTGGTGGTGGTGGTGGAGGAGGGGGGAGGAAGTGTGTGTGTGTGTGTACGACTGGACGCGCACGTGTGCATGTGCATCAACGTATAAACCCTGGAGATTGCGGCGTGTTATAAACATTTACGCCAGGCTAACAGATCATCTCCGAGATCTGGGATTGGTCTGACTCCCCCCGTGTCCCCCGGGCGAATTGAAAGCCAAAGATTAGCGAGATGATAGCTTTTCAGATTGGCAAGGAAACACAGAAATGAGTTTCACCGGGGCGGGTTTACGGAGGTTAGACCGGAGCAGTTAAACGGGGGCAGATAAATTGATGGTTCTCTCTCCGTCTCTCCCTCTCTCTCCACCGGTATAGTTGCTAAATCTATTAACCATCAACGACCCGCGCCGGCTCGCGAGAAGTAAAAGAGACAACGGGTGAGGACGAGGGGAGCAGGGGACGACGGGAGGAGAGGTAAAAAAAAATAAATGTTAGAGGAGAGCCGAGGAAGGTGAGAAGAGGAAGAGAGGCCTTTGTTATTAGAGGGATAGTTCAACAGTTTTTGCAAATTGGTCCATTGCCATAATCCCTATAGTCATAGCAGTATGTTACCTTTAATTGTCGGTGCAAGCTATTTTTAGAACGGCGGAGCAGAGCCGTGAGCTGCTCAGAGCTACGCTACAGAGGCTAATGGGATTTCTTGGTTTCCCTCGTCAAACTCATCAAATACATAATCCAACAACTCCAAAACGCTCTGGTGGACAAGTTGTGACCTGCACATTCACCACACTATGAGAAAATAATGGAGCGTTACGAGACAGAGTTGTTTTAGAGGTAAATTCATGCAAAACCGCTGATGCGTTTTCCCATCGGGGGGCGTTTTTTGGCAAGCAGTCTCTGCATTTGCCACAAGAGCGTTTTGGAGTTGTTGGATTGTGTATTTGATGAGGGAAACCAAGAAATCCCATGAGTCTCTGTAGCGTAGCTCTGAGCAGAGCTCACGGCTCTGCTCCGCCGTTCTAAAAATAGCTTGCACCGACAATTAAAGGTAACGAAACTGCTATGACTATAGTGATTATGGCAATGGGCCAATTTGCCAAAATGTTGAACTATCCCTTTAAAACACACTGACAGGCTTACTGTCTATATTTAAAAAAAAAAAAAAACACTTTTGTTTTAAATCACAGCATTTACACATTAAGGAGTCCACAGACATGCTAACACTTGTTAACATCTTCACAATCAGAAGAGTCGACTACAACCTAAAGGTGGTGGTCATGTGACAGCCCAATCATGGCAGCAGGGTAGCCTACGTTTCCATGGCCTGTTAGTTCACCAGACTAAAGCCACAGTTAAGGATCCTTCAACAACCTTCATACGCACCTCTATAATTGACTGATTCATCTTTAATGTCCCCCAAGGGGCAATTTGATACTAAACAGCAGCCAATGGGACGATCAACACACAAAATAGAACACATAAAGCGATAGTAAATAGATAGATCAAGAGTACATCATAGAATTAATACGTAAGAAATACAAGAAATACCAGAATACATCATAAAAATGTCTGTTTTTTTTTTTACACGGAATACAAAAAGGACTCATTTAAACTTCTCTGGTGTTTTATTTGAAGTGTTGATCCATAAGAAGATACATTTGTGGTTTTAGAAACCAAAACACGTCTCTCAGCTTCTCTCGGGAGCTCTGGTAACAACAGGTTAGTGTCAGCCAATCAGAGAAGAGGAGGCATTGATCCTCTCTTCTGATTGGCTGGTTGTTTTTTTGTTAGTTAGTTTGTTTTTGAGTGATCAATAAAAAAAATATATATATAGATTTCAGGTAAAACACTCAGAAAGCAAATCCTGTAGAGTTAAATGTCGGGTCCAAGGTGGGCGGGGCTTGCTGACTGCTTTGTTATGACATCACAAAGTTACAGAAGTCCTGATTTGTTCATTTTATGGCTCAGTCTCTGAATACAGGCTGTGTTCATTTCTCTGTGGACTAAGCCCTATAGCACTTACAGAGTATTGATTTATAATCACACTAGACGGGGAAGTCTCACTTTATACAACATGGGACCTTTAATATTTTGGTTGCCGTTGCCATTTTTCAATAGTTATAAACCACAGTATTGCACAAATTGAATTTTAACCTGATGCTGGTGGCTGAGGAATAACGTATTATTCCTGGGGGTGGCACAGACAGACATCCAGTACTTATTGAGACAATAAACTTTCTTTCCTTTTGTATTGAACAGTATCTGAGGGTTTTCAGCCTGAACGAAAGCAGAAGACTGACTGACATCGCCGCAGAGACACGTCATTAGCATAGCTGCAAATGTTTTGATATAACAAATAAATTTGAAAAACTTCATTTGAACTGTCACCGACTTTGAGACCAGTTATTTAAAATATCACACTTTTTTTTTTTTTTTTTTTGAGGTTGCAAAAACATGCCATCCAAAAATACAACTTTGGCACATACTTGTGCTCTATGGTGTGTAAAATTCAATTCATTAAAAGTTCAGGGGGGAAAAAGCCATTTCATGAATCTACTGTTGCACACCAAAGAAACGTGCCCTTTTCACTACAGCGCACAACAGCACTCCAGTACAACATACATACACACACATGTACACACACACAGAAACACACACACACACACACACACACACACGGCTAATCCTTCTTGGAGAATTAACTGCATCACAAGTCCTGGTCACATTAGAAAGTTGATAAATTACATTTGATAAAAGTCTCTTCAATAGACTGGGTCACTGCAGTGTGTCTGTGTATGTACGAGTGTGTGTCTGTGTGTATATAAGAGTGTGTGTCTGTGTGTAAGTGTGTGTGTAGAGTGCATCAAAGCCACAGAGTTTGAAGGGAAACACTTTAGAGGAGGAAATTAATGAGTCCATTTAGTAACGATTAAACAGAACGACAGTCAAATGACGAGGACTCAAGTTTTAATAAGAACCATCTCTCCTAATCCTTCAATCTGTACAAATCTGCTCCACACAGTCCACACGCGCACACACGCACGCACACACACACGGCCCGGTTCAAAGTTTCACTGTAAATCTGAATTCACTACAGATTCATGTACAAACTTATAAAGCTGCACCAAAACAACGGCCTGTGTCAGTAACATGGTTTAGGGCTGACGGCAGCTCAGAGGTCAAACTGTGTCTTGTATGACATGAATATTAAAATAAAGTTACAGTGAACAAAAAACCGTAAGATTTTGTCACTAGTTTCAGCTGCTCTTTTGCATTGCAATAGCCTTTAGTGCCTTCCTCATAAGTTGTAGCATTACTTCTGTATTATATCATCAATGTAATGACCAAATAACATGATAATAAAGATGCCATTTTATTAGTAAAACAGCCCAGTGACACTCAACCTGCTCTGCTCTATAGATTACCATTGAAACCCATTGTAACATACTGTAGCAGTTTGCTGCTCAGTTTAAAAGGAAAACAGAGCGAAGCACCTGCACTCTAATTTTTTATAATGTAGGTTATTTGTTGATTAATTCATCAATAATTAACAGGGGTTCTCGCTCACAGTTAGTATGGCACTTTCATAAAACTGTGAAACTGAGAAACAGATGTTGGTGCAGCAGAGACTAAAACCTCCTGAATACGACACTTCCCATGATGCAACTCACTGGAGTTCCTGCTTGGTGACTTGTTTTTTGTTTATTTGTAAATGGACCATGTTGAACATGAATGTGGCTTTTTGTTCTATTGTGCCAGAGTTAGTAGCTTGAGGCTGGTTTACAAACAAATATATTCAGATAAATATCAGTGCTGCAGAAGTTTGTAACGCAGACTTTCAAATAAAAAAAATGCTCAAGTCCAGTTCAAGTAAATCTGATTATTGCAAGACGACAAAACTGTGTGTGCGTGTGGCACTTAAAGTGGTTCTTATAAGACCACCTAAACACCTGGCAGTTTACAGTCTTGCTAATAGTCTCCAAAACTTGTCAACTAGTCTGAACCAACATGAAAATGTACAACAGAAGAGGAAACCCTGCAGTAGATGGGATAAAGTAAATGTTGTAAAGTTTCTACTTCACTGTAGAGTCCACACGGGGACTACTATCACGTCACTGTTCAGGTTTTTAGTCTGATGTCTTAGTTTGGTCGTAAAAGGATGGTTCAACATTTTGGCAAATTGGACCATTGGAGGCAAACACAGAGACTGCTTGCTGAAAAACTGACCCTGACGGGAACGTGCATCAGGGGTTTTGCATGAATTTACCTCTAAAACAACTCTGTCTCGTAATGTTATGTTATTATCTCATAGTGTGGTGAATGTGCAGGTCACAACTTGTCCACCAGAGCGTTTTGGAGTTGTTGGATTGTGTATTTGATGAGTTTGATGAGAGAAACTAAGAAATCCCATTAGCCTCCGTAGTGTAGCTCTGAGCAGCTCGCGGCTCTGCTCTGCCGTTCTAAAAATAGCTTGCACCGACAATTAAAGGTAACGAACCTACTGCTATGACTATAGGGATTATGGCAATGGGCCAATTTGCCAAAAATGTTGAACTATCCCTTTAAGCTTGAAGACTCACGTCTCATTTTACTCAAAGAGAACTTATTTTCCTTGATTGTTTCGGTCGCCCGTCGTTACACAGTGGCGTGATAATTTCCTCCAGGACTACTGTTGCTTCAAAGCTGGGAACAGAGAGAGAGAGAGAGGTCTGAGGTAAAGCGTGTGTGTGTGTGTGTGTGTGTGTGTGTGTGTGTGTGTGTGTGTGTGTGTGTGTGTGTGTGTGTGTGTGGACAGAGAGGAAGAGCAGGAGAGCAGAGAGCACGATGTCTGGGATGTTTTTGAGACGCTCTGAGATGAAAAAGGTGAGAAGGGCCACAGGAATGGTTTCCCATGATCCCGCTTGACCTGACCTGGGCCGGGCTAGACTCGGCTGGTGGCGGTGGCTCTGTGTGTGTGTGTGTGTGTGTGTGTGTGTGTGTGTGTGTGTGTGTGTGTGTGTGTGTGTGTGTGTGTGTGTGTGTGTGTGTGTGTGTGTGTGTGAGGTGGGGGTGTTAGTTTTTGGTCTGGCTCACTGCTGTAAACAGTGTCTCTGATGGGCAGAGATCTGGATCCACCTTAAAAATCAGTCGTCTTCCCCCACATGCAGGCAACACACGATTGAAAAACTATAATTTTTGTATCTCCAGGAAACTTTCCTAGAATTAGCTGTTCATAAGTAAATTCAATATTTCCAAGAAAAACCTAAACAATTTGATGTTTATAAAACAAATGGAGATCATCTAGTGAAATCATATTTAGCCTATTCATTAAAGCATTGTTTTTCAACCTTGGGGTCGGGCCTGAAATGTCAAGTAATTGATTAAAAAAAAGAAAAAGAAAGAAAAGATAAAAATATTTTTTAAACTAATTATTATTCTTTTTAAAATTATGATTAAAAACACCACACACAATCATAAACAACTGATTCTAAACTTTCACTTTCTTAAATATAAATCGAGTTCAAATAAAGTGCAGCATATAAAAATATCTGAGCTGGCGCATCTTGATTGACGGGGTCGCCAGAAATTTGTGATGTCAAAATGGGGTCATGAACCAGAAAAGGCTGGGAACCACTGCACTAAAGAGTGAGTCTGCAAAGTGAAAATGTAAAGTTATGAATCAAAATTAAGAATTTCTGTTTGTCTTTTTAGGAAACTAGGGACTAGACATTATTATGAGACATTACATGACCAACTCTTTATTATACTTTACTTTAGATAGATAGATAGATAGATAGATAGATAGATAGATAGATAGATAGATAGATAGATAGATAGATAGATAGATAGATAGATAGATAGATAGATAGATAGATAGATAGATAGATAGATAGATAGATTTCATTGATCCAAAGCTGGGAAATTAAAATATATACTTCCATTTCCTTTTTAATCAAAGCCAAATACCACCTGTCTTCCTTGGAAATGTCCCATATCAGCTGCTTTTTAGGGAATCATGTAGAAAGTTTCTAGAAAACACAGAACCAGTAATCAATACATGATTACATCATGTTTATAATCACATCAGGATCAAGAGCCAGAGAGAGAAAAAAAGCCGGAGCAGTTTGATCCCAGATCTGATCTGTGACTGCGCATCGCTCCGTGAGCGTAACAAACCCTGAACCAATCACATATCAATTTCATCGGGGGAGTTCCCAGCATCCTTTGCTCTAATTGGCCGACGTGTAATTCCCCGTCCCAGAAGACGTCTGTCTTTCTATTCATCCCTCACTCACTCTCTCTCTCTCTCACCAGCAGCTCTTCTTCTCCTGCGTCACTAATAGTGCAGGTCGTTCACCCACTTATCCACTTTTCCTCTTTCTTTTAAAATTGTGTCATTCCTTCATTTTATTCTGTCCATCTCTTTTCTCCTCTTCCACATTTTGAAATGTAGAAGTCTCCCTCTGTAAATGAAAAAGATGGCACCCAATGTTTTTCATCTTTTCTCTTCACTCTCCACACACTGATCTATTCTCACCCTCCTCACCTTTCCTTCTCCCCCATTTTTTTTTTTACCCCTCTCTCCATCTTCTCCCCTCTTTCTCTCTCCCTCTCTTTTCACTGGGAGTCATTGAGTGTGTAATCGCTTGGTTACGGTGTGTCAGTCTGCGTCTGAACCCACCATCTGTCCTCTGGGCTTCCGTCTGGGACTGCAGACACACACACACACACACACACACACACACACACACACACACGGCAAATATACAGACTCACACGGCCGAGCCAAGCTCATTCACACCACAATATGATGACAGCTGTATCACCCACCTATTGACATGAGCTGTCAGAGGGGCAGTGACTAACATAACACATTATGACATATCCCACACACCCGGACACACCCAGGTGGCGACTACAGTGCACATACGTCGTTATAGGTTATAATTGTTCTGCCATTACGGCCCAAACTCCTTTGATCCAAACAGTATAGGACATGTACGACTCAAACATGGTGACACCGTGAAGTTGGACTGAAAATTAGGTCTGAAATTTGGTGGCCAAGTGATAAAAACATTATATTTGGGCTGTTTAACAGATAAAATGTGTTTTCCTGATAAACAACCACATGTGAATAATGATGTTTTATTCCCTGCACAAACACGGAAGCGGTATGATATCATAAGGATAGTTTCACGTCCTTTGTACTTGCTCATATTCCTCCTGTTTACATTAATAAAAGCAGTATTTTCATGCTGAAAAATAATAGGCTGTAACTCAGAAGAAGACAGTTGAGGCCAGTTCACGGTTTCCACCTGCCTCGATTCAAACAGGTGTCACACATGTGCATGAGAAAACATGGTGGACTGAGTGTAACAAAGACTTCCTTTGTTCCTATTTGACTGAACAACATGGAAATGTTTATTTAAAGTCAAGATATACGTATGTACAACTGCGACAAGGACCAAGATTCAGAAATGAACGCATATAGGCTACACTTCTTGAAATAAACATCTGCATTGACTCAACCACTGGGTTTTGTTCCCCAAGTATTAAGATCTACTTCCATATTCCAGATAGCGACTCTATCCTGTTCACATGCAATAAAACTCTGATCATGTGCAATATTATCTGTGCAATTCACCCAGGTGCAATAACAAGTGAGTACGACTGAGACCCGCTCTGCCTTTATACACAGTTTTTACACTATTTGTTTTGATTTTTACATATTGTAATGTGTCCACTGTGGTTCATATTACTGTATATAGTTATGTTTACTGTATGCAGCACTGGAGACACACAGTTTCATAAACTGCACTGCCAATAAAGACACTGAATTGAATTTTTGTTTCTTAACAGCCAGTATGAACAGCAGAAATGATTAGGCTACTGTACTCCAAGCACTGCCTGCTTTAATGTCCAACTATGCACCATGCGATTGTTTCAAGACAAACATGAACCGATCCTTTCAGGCCAAGACACATCAGACAAAATGGCAGGACAAATGTAACCCTCCTGTCCTCCTGGGTCAAGGAAGGAAGGAAGGAAGGACAAAGAGAAAGATGGGAGGAAAGAAGGAAGGGGAAAAGGAAGGAAAGATAGATGGAGGGAGGGAAGAGATTGGGTCAATTGGGTAAAAAAGGAAGGAAGAAGTAAGGACGAAGGGAATGAAGGAATGGAGGAAAAAAGGATTGTGGAAAGAAGGAAGGAAAGAAAGATGGAAGGAGGCAACAGATTCATTCAAGGAAGGGAAAAGAAGGAAGGGAAAAGGGAAGGAAAGAAAGATGGAGGGAATGAACAGATTGGGTCAATTGGATCAAAAGAGGAAGGACGAAGAACGACGGGAAGGAAGAAAGGATGAAGGTAGGGAACATATTGGGTCAATTTGACCCAGAAGGACAACAGGAGGGTTAATCTGCGTGTCCTCGATACTCATTGACAAACAATCTTAAACCAACATGTTACTACTAAAGAGTTAGCCACATAAGCTAGTTAGCTACATTAGCTTCCCAAACTAGTTTAGTTTAACTAGCATTGAAAACACTGAATGAAATGTTTGAAGAGTGTTTCTTAAAAGCCAGTATATGAACAGAAGAAATAATAACTCCAAGCGCAGCCTGCTTTAGTGTACACACACATTACTATTGTTTTAAATTTTGAAAAACCAGTCCTTTAAGGCCAAGTTACATCAAAGTGTTAGCTAGCTAGTTTACCAACTGACTACTATCAAATTAATGCAAACTATTTGTGTTTATTCCCTTCAGTAGTTTTAGTTTCCTTTGCCAAAAATCATTATATTGTTGACAGTGGCAGAACATGGAGTCAAAATATGTCTAAGGACGTCAAGTTGAATTTAATTTCTTTGCTCCAGTATCATAAAAATGCCCCAAGTGGATTTAAGGCCTGCACAACAGACAACAGGTCCCGAATCAATCCTTTCAATGGGCAAAATTAGAGGAAGACATACAAATATAAAAACTGTGGAGTGTCTGGTACAAGGAAATGTTACACTAAACACTTAAACACAATTAAACATCTGTGCATTGTCTGTTTGTTACTCACCTGGTTTCTGGTCTTCAGGCCAAACAGTCTGCAGGGGCTCAGAGCTTATTCATACTTCCTGGTTGTACCATGTTTGAATTGTAGGGGGGGTGCGGGAGGGAGCTGTCATGGTATGATGTTTTCATGAATCCTGTGGTCAAAGAGATATATTTCTTTGATTAACTTGTGATTCAAAAAAATATAGGTTATAAATGTTTCTTTATTAAGGCGAGTTATGTGTTTATAAGTAGAGAGTTTATAGTGAAGCCTCCTACTGATGGATGAGGCCAATGTACCTGTGAGGTTTGAGCAGCGGTGTTCATGGTTTTATAATAATATATCCATCTAATGGCAGCATTTATTGGTTTTCATAAAATAACATTGTCATTTTAATTGTTTCAGTCATTAAAGCAGAAGTAAGTGATATATTTGTGTTAATATAAGTCTTAAATAGTTATATCTTCCGACAGCAATCACCTACATAGAGTGTTTGGACTGAAACACGGGTCTCTCAGTCCCTCTGCTCTGCTCTGAGCCGAAGAGAAAACATTTATCGTATCCTACAGTTTTTATCCAATGAGGAGAGAGAACGGCCTGCAGGGCTGTGTGTGCAGCCAAGGAACGCCGTGAATGTGGCGACATAGGGACGAGGACTGTTATGGTGCGTTCAAGGAAACTCGTATTTTTCCGACCGTGAAGTGGTACCAGTTCGATCTGGTACGAGTTCACCGGTCGGAAGTTACGAGTGGCCGTTATAGTGACTTTCACCGGTAAAACAGGTCGGAAAAACACGAGTGGGTTGCCTGAAACGCTACAAAGTCGTAAGTTGTGACTTGAAGCTGTAATTTACGATTTCAAAAGCCTGCCTGGAACGCAGCATTAGCGAAAACGACCGGACCACTTACTTCTGCTTTAAAGCAGAAGTAAGTGGAATATTTGTATTAATATAAGTCTTAAATAGTTATATCTTCCGACAGCAATCACATACATAGAGTGTTTGGTCTGAAACACGGGTCTGTCAGTCACTCTGCTCTGCTGTAAACCGAGGAGAAAACTTTCCTTGTATCCTACAACCTTTATCCAATGAGGAAAGAGATCGGCATAAAGGGGCGGTCCTCTCTGTGTGTGCAGCCAAGGGATGCGTGTGAATGTGGTGACATAGGGACGAGGGCGGGGACTGCTAACTCCATCGGCTGACAGAAAGTTAGCCAAAACGACCGGATCACTTACTTCTGCTTTAATTTATTATTATTAAGTCTAATTACATGAGTGATTCTCAAATCTTTTCACACCAAGAAACACTAAACTCACCACATAACCACAAGATTTTTGCTTTTATAACTTTATTACAGAAAGTGCTTGAAACCCATTAACAAACAAAAAAAATCACAGTTACTGTATGTAATTGCTGTGTGTATTGAGGGAATTAAAGTGAAAATAAATGATTCTCCTATTTGCTGGAGACCCCTAGGAACCATTGACTTTACTGACATTTGATTGACATTTATCTTTCATCACTCCTGCATCTGATTGGACGGTCGTGCCGCTCGCTGGATCGTCCTCTGGTTCTTGGTTCTGCTTCAAACCGGTTCGACGCGACCGCTGCTCTGTTGACGCTTGACGTGTTGTCAAAACTCTTCCCGACAAGTTCTCCACGGAGTGAGAATCACAGAAGGTTTTTTAATAAAAACTTGGGTCTGAAATGGGCCGTGAAGCTGCTGCATCTTAATCCACGGAGCAGAGCTGCTTTTTAAGTGTTTCGGGTTCAAGGCCAAGTGGAGACGAGTCCATAGCAACACTGGAGGAGGAGGAAGAGGAGCAGGAATAAAAAAAAAAAAGTCAAAGTGGCAGCAGAGAGAAAGTGGAAATATTAGAGGGTACAGTTTGACTTGAGTGTGGGTTCACCAGGTCGGCTAAACACTCCTGAGAATCACAGATCACCTGGTGAGAAATTACCTGCAGACAGATTAATGCACAGAAAACCCAGCAGGCGTCATCTCACTGCACGTTTGCATGAGATTAGAGGTGACATGCAGTTGTGCTTCGGTGGACAATCAGTGATAGTCATTGCTGCGATGACTATTAACCTCTATGTGCGTGCGTTTGTGTCTGTGTGTACGTCACAAGAAAGAAGTAGGGCATTGCTGCTGTTTCAACAAAAGTGAAAGTACAAAAGAGAAGAAAAGGCAACAAGAGAAAACACAAAAAAAAATTGTGTCGGCTGCACGGCGAGGCAGACCGAGAATATGTGCATAGCAAACCAATTATACCTCATCCCAGCTGCACGGGAGTAAAAAGGCATCGGTGCATGAAATAGTCTATTATGATAAGAATTAAAATAGTCTATCAAGAGATCAGATCTAAAATAGCGCGGTGCGATAAGAACTAAACAGGCAGAATGTGAATGCGGTATATACATAACATAACACAATCGCAGCCCCCCGATTCGTGCCCCAGGTTTCACATCAGTGGAAAACGCCTGCCAGCGAGTCCCATTTAAAACAGTTAAAACGCAGCTTTGATCACATTAGCTGAGAAGAAAGGCACAACTTTTACTGTGTAGTTAGTTTGCGCTACTTTCACTTCAGCACGAGGAGCGAGGAGGAGGAGGAGGAGGAGGAAGAAGTGGGCAGACTAGGAAACTATAAGTAGGGTTTTCCCAATAACAACCCAAGTGTTTTCTGATCCAGAGTGTTTCTGTGATTAAAGGATTATTTCACAGAAAACAGTGTATTCAAATACTTTTCTACTGAAAACATTGGCTCTAAGAAGTTGGTAGTAGTCGGTCTATGAGGTCAGTGCCACTTATTGATTCAAGATTCAAGATTCAGCAGAAACATCAAAGATGCTAAATTAAAAAAGGGACATACCTATATATCGTATATACAATAAAGGATAAAAAGATAAAGTTATTGTATAAGGAATAAATTAACCTGATTTGAGGCCTGTTAGTCACACATGACTTTGGTATTGCACATTCCCTTTGATAGTGTTGGTAGTAACAGTTAGTGGTGTGTGTTTGTTGTGTTGTACTGTTCCTGAACCTGACAGTAGCTGCGTTTCCATTACACCTAGAAATGCACAAAACCTAAATATTGCAATAAAAACTGGTAATGGAAACAGCTACATTAAAAAGAAAACTCTCAAATATCACCAAAACATCTTTAATCTCTCATGAGGTGGATTTTCAAAAGTGACGTAGTGAGTCATGTGACCAGCGCATTTCATGCAAGATGGTGCGGTTTGCCACACACAAGGGCTTTGTCTTTGAACAATCATGCACTGCCTTCGTCTTCTGTTAAAAATGATCACAGCAACATCTGTAGCGGCAGTCGAGGTCTCAAAACCATGGAAACACAAGACGCTTTCGTCCATCTTCCTCAAATCAAAGGGGAGCAAGTCTGGTCGCTTTTCCGCTGTTTTGCTAACCCTCGTCCTGGCCATGTGCGTTTATTTACAACGAAGCCGGCGAGAAATCAATCAACAGAGCAGTACATGACATTATATATCATATACTATGCTACAATGTGCATATTTGTGTTGTCTTATCTGTCATTAACAAGAGGTTAGTCCATGGGCCAGACCAGATTTTGGTACCACTCAGAGTGGCAAAGTCTAGTAACATTTTTTGAAAAGGTACATGTCCATAGATGATATTTTGGTATGATAACCCATCCTAAGTGGTAGCTTTTTGACAGTTATCAGCTCATAAAGTTATCAACCCCCTGCAAAAAATAGGCCTCTAAACGCAGGGGGCATATCTTGTTTTGTGCTCATTTTCAGACCTTTACTCATATGTTATGAGGGCATGTTTGGTAGCATTTTAAAGTGTACAATCCCAGCTTTCATTTAGACCTAGTTTTGGGCCTATCTACAAAATATAAAGGTCACATGGTCAAAGGTCAATCTGTCTCAACAACTATTTTTCCACTATTTTCGCCTAAACTGTAGTCTTTCTTTTAACACTGTGAAATGTAGGAACAGCACTGACACAAATAACAAAAACTGAAATACTCACAGGACTGTAACAATTCAGGAAATGCATAATCTTCCCATAATTTCCTACTATGAGGGATGATTATGGGTCTTAAAGTGGAACATGGGCCCAGGCGAGAATTGTCAATAACTGCTAATTCCTCTGTATTTCTCAAAGAGTTTTTATGTTTTCTATACATCTTTGTCCTAGTTATAATCATCATCATCATTATAGTCCAGAGTGAAGGCAACTTCTTCATCCTCCTCCACCCTCTGATTTGTTCATTTGTTCATTTCTGTACACTCGAGATTGTTGGTGAGGACAGGGGCATGTCCAGAGTATTTTCTGGTGGGGGGCACATGGGGTAGCAACAGTGAATCCGGGGGCGTGGGGGGGTGGGCACCCAAGTAACACCCAAGTAACAAAAATGAAGGCTACCACTGATCGCTCTCTTCAATATTTATATTGTACAGTTACACACTATTTATAGTATGTCTTGTAGCATTAATGCCTATGACCTTTTCATTTTCCGTTGGCAGTGTCAACATTAAGATTATAATCAATCAATTACTAATCAACTCTATGTTATTAAAGGTGTACAGAAATGGGCGTTTGTCCTGTTTGTCGCACCGAGTTGTCACAAGCTGCAACACGAGTTTACCCGAGTGAGGAAAACAAATTTGATTGGTCGTTATGGAGCGGACGGGATATTCAAAGCTTGGGGCGAGACTGAGCTCCGTGTGTGTGTGTGTATGTGTCAGACGTTTGACTGATGATGGATCCAATATCAGTGGCTGGTGAATCGTGTACAGGCTGACGTATAATCCGTGCGCCTGAATTATCCAATGCGGAAAAAAAATATCACACTTTCATCCCGGATTTACTCAAAAATAGAATTTTGCACAAAGTTTGGCCTCCATCGTCTGATAGATGAGTTCTTACACTAATTTTATGACCCAGAGTGGGCTCAAATTCAATTTTCTTTTCTGTACACCTTTAACAAAAAGCTGAATAAGCAACATAAATTCTCAGTGAACAATATCTTATACTCTTACCCAGTAGTTAGAGCTCAGCTCTGGAGAATAAACATCTCAGTGTTTTGTGTAACAGTCAACATACAGAATAACCAGAACAAGTATTTCTCAAATATTGAAATTGACAACAATAACAATCTTACACCATTTTCTTTATTTAGTAGACAGAACACTGGGAAGTTTGCTGTATAGCCTACAACGTTTATTAGCGGCCTTAGGGCCGAATCTACTAAGATCCCAGATAAGGGGCGCTAAATTGCATGCTCGTAGTACAATTTTGCGTGTTTGGTTAGCGCAAGCAAAATAGGCGATCTACTAAGAGTAACCCGCTAAATGACGACACGCACAAACCGCAGTATTTAAATGGGGGTTTCCATGGAGAGTGTGGACAGAGATCTGGATGGCCACAAACGCAGAATGAAAATTTGATCTGATGGATTAATAGAGGGACAAATAAACATATTGTCGAGCTGCAGCAGAAGAAACAAGGGAGATTATATGTGATTGGTAAAACAAGAAGAGAACAGATGAAGTACAGAGAAGATGAAGAGAAAGGCCTATAAGGCAAAGAACAAAAGAAAAATGTGGTTCATCATAAAACCTCTGCAAACAAGGAAGAACTGCTGTGATCAGTGTTGGGCAGCAGGTGTCAACTCGGGTCTAAACGCCCTGACCAGAGGGATGCGTGTGCTAGATAAATCTATTTGCATCTACTCCTCCCAATATTTTGCACATTCTGGCAGAAACGCCCATATTTGCATATTCATTGAGGCAAACACGCTAAATGGATTGCACGTGCAATTTTGACCATTTGAGAGATGCAATCCTCGGTGTGCCCGCTTAGTAGATCAGCTCCAGCATGTGTTTGCGTGTGCAATCAAGTTTGCGGTTTTATACACACAAACCTTTAGTAGATCTGGCCCTATGGTCAGAAATGAGTGGGTCTGTACACTGAACATAGGAGTGGTTAAGAGTGTTTCACAGTGATTGACCACGAGTCATTGACCATTTATGGGCACCTGACCCCCACAAGGGGGGCAGGTGCCCCTCCATGCCACCATGGCAGACCCGCCCCTGGGTGAGGCAAGAGAAGTCTGGAAGCCTACAGGTCTTTGTATGTGGTTGAAGGGTCTGACGGTGCTGAGTCCAGGCCAAATTTAACCCCAGGGGACAGTAAAGTATATATCTACAGTATCTAACTATCTATCAACCGGGAGTTGTTGTGGGTGTGGTTGTGTTGGTCACTGTAGCATGTACAGCAACTCCAAAGCTGATCCCACAAGAGTTCAATTGGGTTGAGGTCTGGACGCCAATCAGGTACCAGTCATACACCTGTGACTGACACACACATGGCAGCACTTGGAGCTCAGTACAAGAGTGAATAGGCTACCCACGGGAGGATATTGCAGGGGATTTTGGCGTTTTTGGGAGGCACTACCCACTCATCCTGGCATCCCAGCTCTTCTTAAAGGTGTACAGAAATGGCCGTTTGTCGTGTTTGTCGCGCCGAGTTGTCACGAGCTGCAACACGAGTTTACCCGAGTAAGGAAAACGAATTTGATTGGTCGTTATCGAGCGGGCGGGATATTCAAAGCTTGGGGCGAGACCGAGCTCCGTGTGTGTGTGCGTGTCTCAGACGTTTGAATGACGGATTACGGATCCAATATCAGTGGCTGGTGAATCGTGTACAGGCTGACGTATAATCCGTGCGCCTGCATTATCCAATGCGAAAAAAAAACTACACTAAAATACACACTTTCATCCCGGATTTACTCAAAAATAGAATTTTGCACAAAGTTTGGCCTACATCGTCTGATAGATTAATTATTACACTAATTTTATGACCCAGAGTGGGCTCAAATTCAATTTTCTTTTCTGTACACCTTTAAAGAATTAACTTCAACCTGTGTGCTTGATCCCATTCCATCTAGCTTCATCAATAACTGTCTCTCCATCATCACTCCTCTCATCACTTCAATTATCAACACCTCCCTCACCTCGGGTTTTCTCCCTTCTTTAATGAAGCTGTTGTCACCCCCATCCTGAAGAAACCTGGTCTCAGTCCCAACATCATGAACAATTTCTGGTCAATTTCAAACCTTCCATTTTTCTCTAAAATACGTGAACGTGTCATTTATGCCCAACTGAAAGCCCATCTCAGCTAAGAACCTATTTGGAGTCTCAATTTGGATTCCATAGACAATACAGACAGCTCTTTAAAAGCACCAATGACATCCTCCTCGCCTCAGACTCCGACCACCTCACCATCCTCATCCTTCTCGACCTCACCGCAGCCTTGGACACCATCAGTCACTCCATCCTCCTCTCCTGTCTTTCCTCCACCCTAAACATCACTGGAACTGCACTCTCTTGAATTCAGTCATATCTGCTCCTCCACTGTCCCCCTGTCCCAAGGTGTCGCCCAAAGTTCGGGGCTTGGTCCCCTCCTCTTCATCCTGTACTAACATCATCCATCGTCAAGGTCTCCAGTTTCACTGTTGTGCCAATGACATCCAGCTTTACATTTCTACAAAATCCATCACTACTACCAGCCACACCACTCTCATCTCCTGCCTCAATAATATTAAATCATGAATGCAACACAACTTTCTGAAACTTAACTATGACAAATCAGATATTCTTCATTGATCCCAAATCTCTCACTAAATCTACAGACAACTTCACCCTTTCCATTGACAATATCTCCCTAACTCCCTTCCTCCCACATCCATAACGTTGGAATTTCCTTTGACAGCACCCTCTCCTATGATCGTTACATCGCTCAGATAGCCCGGACTGCCTTCTTTCACTTATTTTCTGATTTCGTCCCTCCCTTCGTCCTAACCCTCTCTGCTGCTGAAACCTTTATACGCCTTCGTCACCACCAGACTTGATTACTGCAACAGCATCTTTTATGGTCTCTCATCCAGAACCCTCAATAAACTCCAGTATATCCAGAATTCTGCTGCCTACCTGCTCACTCATACTTGTCCCCATGACCACATCACCCCCGTCCTCCAAAACCTTCACTGGCATCCTGTTTCTTACCGTATACAGTTTCGATGCCAACCTCCTGTACTACCCCCCATGACCAAGCATTGGACCTGGGGCGACAGAGCCTTCAGCATTGCTGCCCCCTCCCTCTGGAACTCTCTCCCCAAATCCATCTGCAACTGTACCGACCTGTCCACCTTTGAGACCCTTATCAAAGTCTTCAAAATAAAATGTATTATTATTATTAGCTATTAACTCAATCCCAGTCCAACCTTGTCATAAAGGTGACTAATCAGGCTTTCCAACAATAATTGCTTGAATTTATATATCGCTTTTTGGCACTCAAAGCACTTTTACACAGTAATGGTGGTGGTAAGCTACAATTGTAGCCACAGCTGTCCTGGGGCAGACTGACAGATGTGTGGCTGCCAATGTGCACCAACAGCCCCCCTGACCACCACCAAACATGCATACATATCACACGAGGCAAGGTGGATAATATATCTACGTTACGACAGCGACTGGGATGGGGTGGGATTCGAATCTCTGGTTATTGGACGACCCACTCCACCTCCTTAGCCACTGTCATCCCAATATAAAATACAACACTAACTGTATGTGAAATGATTGACTGAAATAACTTTTTCAAATTTTTTTGGGAGTTGTTTATATTTAGACATGCTTGTGTCAGAAACTTTGGTCTTGTTTTTGTACTGTGCGTACTGCGTAGCTATATGTTATTAATTGAAAACCCTGATAAAAAGACTATGAAGGGGAATGTGAGAGCCAAGAAAGAGTTATAGAGAGTTTATGTTCTATTCTGTTACATTGTAATAAGGCTTTTCTCAAGTTATAATGTCTCTAAATTATTTTGTGGTGCTGAAAAGATGAAGCAACAGCTGTAGGGTGGACACAGAGCATTCCATGCCAGTAACCACTGGCGGCCATTTTTTTAAATGGCTGCCACCGTCATCAGAATTAAAATTTGCAGTGGCCCAATATCCAGATTCATTCAGCAATCAGTGTACCAAATTTGATGCTTTTATCACAAAATGAACAATTGTCTAGCTATGCCGTCCCACTATAAGGTTAATTGAGCCACCTAGAAAGTATGAACAAAGTTAGCTAAGCAAATAAATTACATCATACTGTATCTGATGGAGGCAATCCCAATATGTATTAAAAACAGATATGTCTAGAAAAGGCTATTTATAACTAATCTATCAATTATTATTTAAAGAGCTAGGACGCTCAAACCTACAAAGCTACATACTTTGGACTGGTGATGATGATGATTAGGGTAAAGATGTAGAGAGTAAAAAGTGCACGAAAATGTGCAAACTGCAAACATGCACAAATCAGAGGGTGGAGGAGGATGAAGAAGTTGCCTTCACTCTGGACTATAATGATGATGATGATTATAACTAGGACAAGATGTATAGAAAACATAAAAACTCTTTGAGAAATAAGCTACAGAGGAATTAGCAGTTATTGACAATTCTCGCCTGGGCCCATGTTCCACTTTAAGACCCATAATCATCCCTCATAGTAGGAAATTATGGGAAGATTATGCATTTCCTGAATTGTTACAGTCCTGTGAGTATTTCAGTTTTTGTTATTTGTGTCAGTGCTGTTCCTACATTTCACAGTGTTAAAAGAAAGACTACAGTTTAGGCGAAAATAGTGGAAAAATAGTTGTTGAGACAGATTGACCTTTGACCATGTGACCTTTATATTTTGTAGATAGGCCCAAAACTAGGTCTAAATGAAAGCTGGGATTGTACACTTTAAAATGCTACCAAACATGCCCTCATAACATATGAGTAAAGGTCTGAAAATGAGCACAAAACAAGATATGCCCCCTGCGTTTAGAGGCCTATTTTTTGCAGGGGGTTGATAACTTTATGAGCTGATAACTGTCAAAAAGCTACCACTTAGGATGGGTTATCATACCAAAATATCATCTATGGACATGTACCTTTTCAAAAAATGTTACTAGACTTTGCCACTCTGAGTGGTACCAAAAAGTCAAATTTTGGCCTCTGGCCCATGGACGGGCGCGTTTGCCGCAGAGACGGGAGCTGGGACACTGAGGCGGCGGCACTGATGTTGCAAAGTTGTTTTTTTGCCAAGAGACGCTACGTTGAAGGCAAAGAGCCTCCATTCTCCCTTTAACAAGTTACTCTGTTACAAGGCTGTTTAATTAACTTATAGCTAAAAAAAAAAACCTGCAT
Organism: Trachurus trachurus; assembly: GCF_905171665.1. Lineage (NCBI taxonomy): Eukaryota > Metazoa > Chordata > Actinopteri > Carangiformes > Carangidae > Trachurus > Trachurus trachurus. The sequence continues at coordinate 29,323,906 of NC_139891.1, read as the reverse complement.
ACGTATTTCCTCTTTAAAGTCTTGTGGGACGAGAATTTATGAGAATCATGGCTCATTCACTAAACTCCCTTTAATGGAAACACCGGCTAGTAGTACTTTGTCAAAATTTCAGAAATAACGCTTTTATTTTGCTAAATACTGTAATGGAAACTGGGTCAGTGCTGCTTCTTGCTGAAGGCAGGATGGAGAACAGGCTGCGGCCGTGGTGGGTGGATGTGTGGGTGGGGTCTGTGAGGTCATCATGAGGTCACCAGATTAAGTCTGACGAGTCACCAGATGAGTTATAGTTTATATTCATTTTCTGGACTTTTGTCTTTTACTGTTTTTTGCTGAGATATCGAGAGTTTAAGAGTTATTTAAAAGAAACAATCTGAGGAAATCACTCGATCACTCACTTAACAACTCACTGACATCTGAAGACGACACGACTTCGTGGTCACTTAAAGTTTAACAACCTCTTTTCATTCATACAATTATCACAGTGTGTATATTGTATTAAAGTAAAATAAAAAAAATCATCACTTGGCTGCACTGTAAATAAACAAAGATCCTCTCAGACTGAGTGAAGACCAGTGATGAGGTTTCTCTGGAGAGGCTGACAAGGAAAGACAGAGAGCTGCAATGGATGCTGGGTAATTTATACTGACATCGTATCTCTGAAAATTTGTGTGAGAGACACATTAGATATGTGTGTGTGTGAGAGAGAGTGCCAGTGTGTGTGTGTGTGTGTGTGTGTGTGTGTGTGTGTGTGTGTGTGTGTGTGTGTGTGTGTGTGTGTGTGTGTGTGTGTGTGTGTGTGTGTGTGTGTGTGTGATAGATGGCCTCTCTAGCTCTGACAGATGCTGTAGAATCACTCAGCCACGCCAGCACCCGGCTGGTTACCGGGGGCAACCCTGTAAATCTGACATTATGGGCTGTTGACAGGAGAAACGGTTGTTATCATAACCCACAGTGAGTTACAGGAAACACACACATCTCTCAAGTTTTTTGCAGTGTGTGACAGGAATATAGCTTTACACGCACACACACACGCACATGGACACACACACACACACACACACACACACACACACACACACACAAAGACACACACACACAGACTCACACAAGACACACACACACGCCCTGGAAGAGTATGAATGAGGTATTTGAAGATAATTTGGATTTACAGCTCAGCAATAGATGAAGGTATGGGAAGTGTGTGATGTAACGGTGTATATGTGTCTATGTGTGTCTCTCTCTCTTTATGTGTGTGTCTGTGTGTGTGTGTGTGTGTGTGTGCGTCTTTGTGTGTGTTTTGGGTGTCGGAGGGAACAATGACTATATGTTTTATATCTCAGCGAGAGGGATGTGATAGAGTGAAGTGATGAGTGTGGGAAACCTCGCGATGAGCAGGTCACAGGAAATAAGATATCTTTACCTGTCCCCCTCTAATCCGCACCATGAAATGATCTATACACACTCCGACTCACACACACACACACACATTCACACACAAAATATTCTGTGATATTCTTCTTCGTCTTGCCCGTCTTTTCCTCCTCCTCCTCCTCCGTCTGTCTCTCTCCGTCTCTCCGTCTGGGTGTTCCAGTAGTAATGGTGTGTGCTGTGGGAGCAGCAGGAATGGCCATTACCGTCCATGGATCACTGGCAGAGGCCTGCACACTGTGGACGCGGGTGAGAGAGGGAGAGGGAGGGAGAGAGGGAGAGAAGGGGAGGTCAAAAAGGTGCCAGGGAGAGAGAGAAAGAGAGAGAGGGAAGAGAAGAGAAGAAAAAGAAAAACCAAGAGAGAAAAGAAAAGAAAAATGGCAGCAGGAGCGGCGGGATATTATTTCATGCAGTTATTATAATGAAGTCATTCCACAGCATTTGTGATGATGGAGGATTTCTAAGTAGTGGCTACGTTAAACCGCTTGATGGATTTGATGCAAATATAATCACACACACACACACACACACACACACACACACACACACACACACACACACACACACACACACACACACACACACACACACACACACACACACACACACACACACATTGTACAGTACTGGCTGCATTTTTCCAGTCGTGACAGGATTTGGATGGAAATGTGTCCAAACATGCCTCCAACCCACAGAATTATGGGTATACTAGAATAAGGAAAAGAGAATCATGAATGAGGCTTTATTTCATTCGGGAATTCGACTTCAGACGTTAACGTTTCATATTTTATCTGCGCAGATTCTGACTGAGGAGGAGACGAAAGGAAACGTTTCCAACAGCAGACGACGACGTGATGTCTTTATTACAGCGGAAGTCATTAATAATAAAAATAAAAATGTATAAATATAAAAGGTCAGAGGAATTTCATAATAAATCTGTTGTGAGAGGTGAAGTGTTAGTGAATGTGATGGACGTCATGTTGGTTGGTCGGTCTGCAGCAGCTCTGTTTGACGAGTGTGTGTGTGTGTGTTTGTGTGTGTGTGTGCAGCTCAGGGAGGTTAAGACTGGATCTGTGAGGCCCCAAACATTACAAGACATTACAAGTCCTCTTCAACCTGTCAGCAGAAGAGAATCAGAGCTGGATCGACCCAAAACCTCTGCAGTCTGAGTCTGTCTTAAGGTTTTTTTAAAGCATTTGTTTCTGCCCTGCATGTCGTCGTTAAATAATGAAATAATCAAAACAGATTTAAAGCCTAAAAGTGAGACATGTTGGTTATTGTAACATGTCAACCAAAGTCCCAATGGTTCGGTCTTTCTTTAACCTTAGATGTGCATCAGCCAGGCATTAAAACAATGGACGTGTGTTATGTTCAAGTTAAGTATCACTTAAAGGGATAGTTCAACATTTTGGCAAATTGGCCCATTGCCATAATCCCTATAGGAGTAGATTTGTTACCTTTATTTGTCGGCGCAAGCTATTTTTAGAACAGTGGAGCAGAGCCGTGAGCTGCTCAGAGCTACGCTACGGAGGCTAATGGGATTTCTTGGTTTCCCTCATCAAACTCTTTAAATGCACAATCCAACAACTCCAAAACACTCTGGTGGACAAGTTGTGACCTGCACATTCACCACGCTATGAGATAATAACAGAACGTTACCAGACAGAGTTGTTGTAGAAGTAAATTCATGCAAAACCGCTGACGCACGTTCCCGTCGGGACTCGGGAGCAGTAACGCTCTCGTGGCAAATACAGAGACTGCTTGCCAAAAAACTGCTCCCGAATGTGTGAATGTGTGAATGTGCAGGTCACAACTTGTCCACCAGAGCGTTTTGGAGTTGTTGGATTGTGTATTTGATGAGTTTGATGAGGGAAACCAAGAAATCCCATTAGCCTCCGTAGCGTAGCTCTGAGCAGCTCACGGCTCTGCTGAACAAACCGACTGCTATGACTATAGGCAATGGGCCAATTTGCCAAAATGTTGAACTATCCCTTTAAATGATGAAATATGATCCAGGAAACCCACTTTTTACATTTACAGCTGAAGAAGGTTGCCACAGCAGCAACCTGCACAATGATCATGTGGTAAATCCATTATTAATGCGCTGGCGACTGTGTGATTGACCAATAGAAAACTTCACATTACTTTGCCATCGACTTACTGAGACGATGTTGATGTTTTTAATGTAGCCGCCTGCATCATCATCATCATGGTCATGTGACTGCTTTGTCATATTCAAACAATAAGGCTGTTTTTTAGTCAGTGACTATACGTTTACATGCACCTGGCGATGTGTTGCCTCTCAGCTCGTTAGTACTGGACCTTTTCCTTGGTTGATTTATAATGTCAGAGACCAAACAAATGTCAAACACATTAGCTGCAAATTGTCATGAACAAATTGTCGTGAACTTTATAGCTCTGTATGTTTCATACCTGCTGTATGTTACTTTTTGTTACCAGTTTCTTCTTCTTGTTCTTCTCCTTCTGACATCCAAGTCAAAGCCGGGGAGGGGCAGGAATGTGGACCATGTGCAGGGTGCACATTATCTGGGTGTTGGTCCAACTTTGAGAATTACATTTTGACACAATTTCAGTCAGACAAACATGTTTACATGTATTTTAAAGGTTGGCTTTACCAACACGATGTCATGTAAATGCCATCGTCAGAGTCTCAACCCATTAAAGCAGAATTAAGCGGAATATTTGTGTTAATATAAGTCTTAAATAGTTCTATCTTCCGACATGCAATCACTTACATAGAGTGTTTGGTCTGAAACACGGGTCTGTCAGTCACTCTGCTCTGCTGTAAGCCGAGGAGAAAACTTTCCTTGTATCCTACAACCTTTATATCCAATGAGGAGAGAGAACGGCATAAAGGGGCAGTCCTCTCTGTGTGTGCAGCCAAGGGATGCGCGTGAATGTGGTGACGTAGGGACGAGGGCGGGGACTGCTAACTCCATCGGCGGACAAGAAAATAGCCAAAACAACCGTCTTTTTATTCACCGCTTAGTGTCGGGCAGTTTTGAGTGGCCAATCAACCTAGTGGGCATGTTTTTGGACTGATGGAGGAGAAAACCCACGCAGACATAGGGAGAACATGCAAACTCCCTGGTTTCCAGTCTCTGAGCACAATCCATTCATTTAGCAAATCTAAAATTACTAAACTAGTTTTAGAAAGCATCTATAAAAGACACAGTGGACATGTGAGGTCGTCTTACAAGGTGTAAGTGATGATGGAGGACGATATCCACCTGCCTAAAGTTGCTACTACTAATTAGACATTTATTAACTGTTAATTACGTTACTAATTACCACTTCTCATGTCTATATATATAAGACAACACAAAGATAATTGATCTGAACACAGGAAGAAAACAGTCAAAGTCGACCTCCTCCTCCTCCTCCAAACACCCGAGCTGTGATGATGAGAGGACAATTGTACGATTGTCGTCATCCGCGCGGGGCCACATCAGTGCAGCGGCAGGTTGTAGCGGCGGTGCTGACCTTTCTGTTGTAACAACCCCCCCCCCCGACCTCCCCAACTCCCCCCACCCCACAGCATAAAGGGAAGTGCTGCACAAAGAGCTCTATTAACAGAGAAACCAGATATAATGGGGAAACAAGATGGGCCTTTAATAGGGACAGGCAGGGCTGTCAGCATGCATAATGTAACAGTCGTGTTAAAACAACACTGGGCTCCATGTGCTCCCCTCCCTCCCCCCTTCTCCCCCCCTCTCTCCCCCTTTCACACAGACAGAAACAGGCCTATAGAAGAAGAGACCCAAGTTATTAATTCACACACTGGTCTTCTTCATCTATGAAATATTCTCCATGCACGGCGCATATTTCTCTTGCAAGGATGGGAATCATTGTTGTGTGTAATTATGAAGACAATGTTCGGAGGGATTATCAAAGAAGTAAAGGGGGGAAGATAAGAAAGCGGCAGATGAAGAGGGTGCAGGGACAAGAAGAAAGGGAAGTAGAGGGGGATAGAGAGAAACCGAGGAGGAGGCGGCGGCGGCGGCGGCGGCGGAGTAAGGAGACGAGGACGGAGAGAGGAGGGGAAAGATTACCCCTTCTCTCTGTTTGTCTAGCTATCGTTCTCTCTCTCTCTCTCCCTTCTCTCTTCTCTCTCTCTCCGTCTCTCCTCCCCCTTTCCCTCCTCCCTCGTTCCTTCTTTCTCTGTATTAGCATGATAAAGACGTGGTGGAATAGGGCAACCAGCAGGTCTTTGGACATGGAGACAATGCTATCGGCAGAACAGGCGTCTACAGCGGGGGAAACGGGCGCCGAGGGACTACACGCCAACAACACATACACATACACACACACACACACACACGCACGGCTGCACACATGAACGCACAACACAACACGACAACACAACACGACAACACACAACACATGTACTGTACCCACTGATACAAACAGAGAAACATGTAAACACACACACAGTGGATTACGGCGCCCAGGAGGATTGAAACAATACGAGGTAACATACAATCAAAGACACAGAGTCTCCACACTGCAACACACGCACACACACACACACACACACACACACACACACACACACACACTCACACACACACACACGCTGATGTAAAACAAATAGTCGGCACATGCAGCAGGAGTGATGGAGTCTGTGATGTCACTGATGGAGATGTGGCCGTGACTCTGAAGGCCTCAAAATAAAGTCTTAGAGAGGACCTGCTGCACTGAGCTTACAGTAATGATGTTAAAGCAGGGGTGCTCACACTTTTTCAGCCTGAGAGCTACTTTTAAAGTGACCAAGTCAAAATGATCTACCAATTTTTGTTCGTCCAGTTGGTCGGACTATGGGGGGGGGGGGCGGCGTGGCGGCAGCTGCATTTACCGTGCGCCCCTGTCTGTATGTGAACCTGTGTCTGTCTATGTGCGGGCAGAGATGAGAGATGGTGTTTTTTTTAATAATCATGCTAGTGTTTCACCATCTCTCATCTGTCAGCTGTCAGCCTCTCAACCTGCCGCCTCTCTCGCTTGCGGGTGCACCGCACGTAAACACACGTGAGGAGAAAAAAAAAAAACTTTTTTTTTTTCTGTTAGTGGGAAACACTGATCAAGCTGCGCGTACGCACAACTCTGCGCAATATTCCATTGATAAATCACACCGGACCCAAGAATGGTGCAGACATGAACACACCTCATATTCCACCCCCAGAATGCCTCAGCACAACCATATGGTCAGCACGTGCATAATTAAGTAGCCATGTGCGCTCTGTGGAGACAAACAAATTAACAACAAAGACAACGGGCGGAGAGCTTGATTCACCCGGAATGATGCTTCGGCGGACCTGCCCTCGCTTTTGCGGTCGGTTCTTTTACAGTCTATGGGTCGGTTGTGAGAAAAATGCCTGCTGTCCAGACAACTGTGTTTTTAATTTTTTTTTTTTTTTTTTTGTTCTTCATCACGCGATCGACCCAAATGTCTTCGCGATCGACGTAATGAGCACCCCTGTGTTAAAGGGATAGTTCAACATTTTGGCAAATTGGCCCATTGCCATAATCCCTATAGTCATAGCAATAGTAGGTTTGTTTAATTGTTCGTGCAAACTAATGGGATTTCTTGGTTTCCCTCATCAAACTCATCAAATACACAATCCAACAACTCCAAAATGCTCTGGTGGACAAGTTGTGACCTGCACATTCACCACGCTATGAGATAATAACAGAACGTTACGAGACAGAGTTGTTTTAGAGGTAAATACAGAGACTGTTTCCCGAAAAACTGCCCCTGACGGGAACGCGCATCAGCGGTTTTGCATGAATTTACCTCGAAACCTGAATGTGCAGGTCACAACTTGTCCACCAGAGCGTTTTGGAGTTGTTGGATTGTGTATTTGATGAGGTTGATGAGGGAAACCAAGAAATCCCATTAGCCTCCGTAGCGTAGCTCCGAGCAGCTCGCGGCTCTGCTCCGCCGTTCTAAAAATAGCTTGCACCGACAATTAAAGGTAACGAACCTACTGCTATGACTATAGGGATTATGGCAATGGGCCAATTTGCCAAAATGTTGAACTATCCCTTTAATGGTCTTAAAGGTCTGAACTACATTTTCACCTCCCTCCTTCATTTTTCACGCACTGAAAACAACTTTCTGAAACACTGAGGGACCTGTTTCTGTTTGAAAACTCCAGTTTGGCTTCGGACCTTTGGAAACAACGTAGAAACACTGGTTGCTCAGTGATCATTGATCATTGATCAGATCTTATCTCCATCAAATACCAGTATGTGTTGTCTTTGCTGTTCTTCATTCACAGTTTTGTCACAACCAGTGAACAATCTACTTCCTGTTTACATACCCAGTGTGTGTGTGTGTGTGTGTGTGTGTGTGTGTGTGTGTGTGTGTGTGTGTGTGATTGCTCAGATATGTGTGTGTTTTTCTCGTATGATTGTCTGTTCATTCTCATAAAAATAACATCTTAACCCAAAGCATGCTGGGCCTGGTGGAGGCCAGTGGGTTTAAAACTGTGTTTTTCAACCTTGGGGTCAGGACCCCACATGGGGTCGCCTGGAATGTCTAGTAATTGATTTTAAAAGTTACTGATAAAAATATTCTTTTAACTAATTATAAAGTACACCACACACAATCTTAAACAACTGTATTCTATACTTTCACTTTCTCGAATATAAAATCGAGTTCAAGTAAAATGCAGCATATAAAAATATCTGAGCTGGCGCATGATTGGCGGCCACGATCACATGACTGCACGTGATCGGGGGTCGCCAGAAATTTGTGATGTCAAAATGGGGTCACAAGCCAAAAAAGGTTGGGAACCACTGGTTTAAGGGGTTAAAATGATGGCGATGTGGAGCGTCTTGTCTTCAACCACCCAGTGCATTTCACAACACTTTCCACATCCACCCATTCACTCACATGTTCATGTATGAGGATCCATATACTGATCGATCAGCCATCGGAGGAAACTTGGGGTTCAGTCTGAACCGCTGAACTGACCTGGCTGTAAAAAACAAAGACAAAGTCTCACAATGTTGTAATATTCCCCCAAAAAAGAAAAAAAAACTGAAACTGAAACTGATAATTATTTTCATCATCGGTCTTATTTTAGTTTCAGTATAAAAACCAGAGAATTAGAGAAAATGTCAATTTTAATATCTGAAAAATAAAGTATTTAATTCAACTTTTATTTCGTCAACAATCTAAAACCCAATAGTTTTAAACCTGCTGTTAAATATAACAAATACAAAGCTCATACTTAAGAATCTGTAATCAGCAAAATGATGATTGATGTAGAGGAGCCGGTGGTGATGCAGCTTGTTGCTGTAAGTCGTCCTCAACTTTCCCTCCTCGCTCTCTGTTATTAGTATAAATAAAAATAAAAATGGTTATAAATATGAATAATTAAGAAGATTTTTGCAGAAAATGTGTTTTCTTATCAATTTGAATCATCTACTGACTATTAGCACTAAAACAATCAATCAGCTGTACAGTGAGTTTATTTACTTTAAACTATAAAGTTAAACTTTGTACTGTAGAAATTAATATATATTCACGACTTTTCACTTTTCTTTACTTTTTTTTAAACCAGAGCCTTTGTTTTTTTCATATTAAGATTATTTATTGTATATAAGTCTAAAATGAATTTGTGAACTACAACACGAACATGCTGCAGATTCAGTCCAATAAATACATTTGTCTTATAATACATGCTGGACTCTTGTACTACTATTTTTATAGTGTTTTATTGCACCTGAAGGAGCTGGTTACTTATTCCATCAACTGAACAGTTACTTTAAACTAATTATAATAATGTGTGATAATTAATGAAATGTGATTTGAATGTATTTGAAGGAGGATGATTACTTTCAGTTATTTTCAATGCAAATGCACGAACTAATTAAAGTGAATCCAGGATTATTTGGTAAATACCCATAATAATAATAAAAGGCCTTTTTTCTTCTTCCACAGGACACGTTTAGGTTTGTCACAACAGGAAAAGCACAGGTGGAACTAATGACGCTAACAACGGCTCATTTCCATTTAAGTGTTTTAATAAGCCGCGTTGAGCCGGTGTTCATATTTCATCTGAACTGGAGAACCTGAATGGGAAGTAGCATAAATTAATATTATTAATTACACCTGTGTGTGTGTTTTTTCTCTCTGATGTGAGAGGTCGCCTGTGGAAGAGAAAAAGGAGCCTGTAATTAAACAAAACCTCATTTAAGCAGAATATTTTCTCTTCTCTCTGGGGCCATGCAACTTCTGCCCAAAAGGGACGTCCAGAAAAAAACTGAGGTTCAGATTCACACTGATGAATCCAAGAGAGTGGTTGTTTTGTAATTATAAAAGTGTGGTCAGTTGAAAAACACATCACAATACGCACAAAGAAACTTAGGAACGCAAAACAAAACAAAAATTATTTGCTTTGTCTGAGTGTGTGTAGCAGATTATTATTGTAATGAATATAACCTCCTTCTCCTACTCATCATCACAAGGCCGTAACCATGGAGTCAACATTGGGAGGGACCAAATCTATCTCTTTCTATATATATACTGTATATATACCGTACTTTCTGGACTATAAGCCGCTACTTTTTTCCCCGCCCCGATGTCCCAGCTCTCGTCTCTGCACACCGCGACACAAACACGCTCTGTAACCCGTAATCTTTTGTTCATGACGGTTAAAACTACACAAACACACACGTCGTAACATCGTATATGTAACATTATCCACCGCTCCGTTTATTGATTTTTCGCCGGCTTCGTTGTAAACAAATGCACATGGGCGAGAGAAACGTAACCAAAACAGCAGAAAAGCGAGCGCGGACTTGCACAGTTCCCTACTTTCTTTCTGTGTAAATACCTCATAAAACCTGCGGCTTATATTCAAGTGCGCTCTATAGTCCAGAAAGTACGGTAAATTCGCTAACACATGGGATCCTTTTTTTATTTTTTGTTTTTTAAAGCAGAAGTAAGCGATCCGGTCGTTTTGGCTAACTTCCTGTCAGCCGATGGAGTTAGCAGCCCCCGTCCTCGTCCCTACGTCACCACATTCACGCGCATCCCTTGGCTGCACACACAGAGAGGACCGCCCCTTTATGCCGTTCTCTCTCCTCATTGGATAAATATAAATAGTTTAGTTTATTAATACAGGACAGTGTACAATACCATTAATCACTTTTAAAATAGAGAAGAGATGGTTGTACCAGATTTAGCCACTAGGGCTAATTTCCATCTAAAGGTTGTAGGATACAAGGAAAGTTTTCTCCTCGGCTTACAGCAGAGCAGAGTGACTGACAGACCCGTGTTTCAGACCAAACACTCTATATAAGTGATTGTTGTCAGAAGATAGAACTATTTAAGACTTATATTAACACAAATACTCCGCTTACTTCTGCTTTAATCAGCTAGCTATATATTGAGGGGGAAATTTTGAGATGGGATGTGTCCCCCCCCCCAGTGGTTATTACGGCCTTGCATCAACATCATCATCATCATCTACTTCTTCATCTGTCTTTGTCTGTGTCATTCTGGGAACATCATTAACCAGTACATCAATAAGCAGATTGTCAGGCCAATCACTGAGTCGCACAAACACACACACACACACACACAGACACACAAACCTGTCCTCCACGGATGCTGCATCTCCACAGATCTGGAACGTTCTGCAGGTCAGACCCGGAGCCACGGGCCCTGTGGGACGCCGCCGGGCCGGGCCACCCCAGCAGAGGAGCTCCGAACTGGGGCTCAACTCTCGGCTCACCTCCCCTCGTTTTCTGGAGGAAAGAAAACACACACACACACACACACTCACACATGCACACACATACACTATGGGTCATGGTTAGTATACACACACACACATATACACATACAGTCACACTCACATGCAGACACACACATAAACACTGAGTGTACCGTGTGTAAACATACTGTACGCACCAGCATGGATCACGTCCAGTTCATGAGCCTGTGACGACCGTCCAACCATAACACACACATATACACACACACATACACATATACACATATACATATACACACACAGAGAGAGGCCACACCACGCGACACACACGCACATGCACTTACTGTAAAAACATACAGAACTGTACAAACAGAGCGAACACATGAACGGGAACGAACGCATGCACACGAGAAAATTCCATCTTATGGTTTCAAAGGCCCCATTCACTGTAAAAAGAAAAAAAGAAAAGAAAAGAAAAAGTGAATTTTATTGGTGAGAAGCAGAAACAGAAGCTGTGAAAAATAAGATAAAGATTTATCGTATTTTTGTTAATGGCTCAACTTGAGCATAATTTAATGAAAGATCATTCATAAAGGCAGATGAGGCAGACCATCAGGCTCCAGCCAGAGCTGCAGAGTAATACCATTTCTATACAGTAACACCACAGCCATTGTCACTGTCAGCAGGCTAATAAAAGAAAAAAAGAAATAAATATAAAATAAGATAAGGCCTGTGTGTTGTCTCATACCTGTCCAACAACCATCCACAAATAATCAGTCTCATTCATTATCCCCCATCACTTCTGCACAGCCACACAAATATCCTCTTTAGGGCCAGATAATGAAATAATCCTGCCACCAAATCAAAGCTGCAGCAGCAGAAAAATGTCAAATAAGAGCAATGGAGCAGAGAATAGTGAATGATATGGTCTCACTTCTTCTAAATTCACCGTTAGCAGAGATGAATGAGACTCCTGGTCACGCCGTGTGAATACCTGCTGTTCACATATCTCTGCCGCTCGGAAAGATGGTAAAGAAAATATGTGAATCAGCATAAGAGAAGCTGTTTAAAAAAGAGAAAATACTACAGATAACAGAGAAAAATTACCAATATTAAAATTATTACAGCTCTGAAAGTCTTTTGTGAGTCAAGTTGCCATGAAAAAAAGAGTATTTACCTCAGATAGCCTATGTCACTTTTATCCTAAGATCCTTTTAGTATATTGGATTATACATTGTCTTTTTTTATATCGTTAACCAAAAGTCCACATTTTCTTGACTAATTTATCAATTTTTTCTATTTTTTGTTTTTTCGTGATTGTTGCAAGCAAAAATGTTTGATAATGTGGCAGCATTTATGTAATTTTTGAAATTGCAGGAACCTGCAAAATCTATGGGAGCTGGGAAAACAATGTGATTTTATTTTCTCTCACACACGGTTTCATTTATTTTCTGGTGTGAGATGATAACGTTTCACGTCGTGCTATTACGTCCCTTAATGTTGCCAAGACAATGGGGGGCTGACGTGAACATGCAACCTTTTACAACTTTCTGCGAAGATATATGTAACTTTTATGCAACAGAAATGCAACGATTCTGAAATCATGCAAGCTTAGCATATTTCAAGCATTTTGCACGGAAATCAGCGAGTTATGCAGCGAAAGTGCGGCATCTTTGAGAAATGCAACCCCCGTGCAATATGCAGCATATGCATTTTCTTAGCTAATTTATCCTTTTTTACCTTTGATTAAGAGTTTTCCTCTTGTAATGATATTTAGTAATATTGACCTGTTGTATTAAAGTCACTTTCACGTAATTTTGAACTAAAGCGATGTTTAATCCTGAGCTCAAACTGGAAGTGCAACAATACATAACATAACATAACATTATTTAGAGAATGACCTCTTATTTTAAACACACAAGTTTTGTATTGCTGGATTGTTACATCCTGTTTAGATTTTAATTGTCAAAGAAAAAAGTGCATTTTGCAAATTACTTAAAAATCTGTCAGTGTTTGTTTTTGGTTGATTAAAGTGGTCATGTAATAAAGCTTTTCATCAAAATATTCATATTTTTTGTGTTTTGTTCCACCAACTTTCAGACATATGTTTCAGTTTTCAAAACACAGAGGCCCTGTGATAATTAGTCTTTTATCTGATGAGCGGGACTCATATTTTTACAGCATTTTACTCAATAATTGGCTCCATGTAAAATAACTCTTGTTTGGTAACAAATTGAGATTGTTATAGAAAATTAAGAAAACCAATAATTATCCAATAAGAAATTAATTTGCAGACTAATATGAGGAACATCCAAGGTTTACTTTTGTACACTGAAACAATTAATCTGAATTTGGGGGGGGGGGGGGAGAGAGAAAGAAAACTGCTTCAGTCTGGGATGTGATTTCGAAAATCAACTCAAAATAGGGCTTTTATTTTGAAAGAAAGGCCCTAATTTCATTTTTAAAGAGCTTAACTCCAGTTGTTTTGGTGGATTATAGACTAAAATTAAAATTAATGTTTGTTAGGAAGTGTTAAAGTTTGTTAGATATTGTAGATTCACAATAGCTGCCTGAGAAACACAGAAGAGCAAGGAAACGTGTGTGTAGCCTGTGTGTGTGTGTGTGTGTGTTGACATGTGTTGGACGGGGCACACACACCTGTCTGTTATTCAGTCACAGCTGCAGATAAACACAGACTTCCTAGAGGGCGGTGATGATGATTGACAGGTGGAGGATAGTGTCAGTCACCAGCCGCCGTCTCCGTTAGATGATGTCATTGTGTTGCCACGGCGCCGTGCTGATGCAGCAGATACAGAGGAAATCAAAAAGGAGAAACAGAATAGAAAGTGAACAGCAGCTACAGCTTCAACAGAGAGTATGAAGGAGTCCTTCAGTGTGATGTTAAACACACATACATGCACAGAAACACACTGGATTCTTCTTGGCGTAAACAAAACAAAGATTCTGTTGCTGTTGTTGTTGAAGATATTGTGTCACACAGTAAACAACACAACACAACGCCAACAGAGCCTGATGGTTCTGGGTTCAGCTCAGTTCAACAGCTTTGTGACGCAGCCGTTTGGCCTTTACGGTCCACAATGGCCATGAGGCGTCTAAATTGAAATAGTTTTCTCTAGGCGCCTTTATCAAAATTTTTCAATTTTCTGGTTCTATATTTTAGTCTTTCTTTTTTTTTTGTTACAATTTAATGTTCTCGCTGTTTTAGTCTAAATATGTTTTATCACCCATTAGCGGCCACAGCAGACAGGAATCTTCAGTTGGACATTAGCGGTTCAGTTGGACATTAGCGGGAAGCTAACAGGCTAGCTGGTTAGCATGCTAATTTTCTGATGTAACAGAAGGTGTGACAGAGACATAAGAGTTTGTTGGTGTTGCTTCCCACATCTGGAGACAGGTGTTGGTGTGTGAAGCTAGGGCTGAAGTTTGATGCTCAACTCACAACATTTCTGCTTCTATTAGCCTAATGCTAATGTTATAATGTTCATCATTTGTTTTGTCTTTGTCTAATTGTGGACCATGGGAATGCAGATGGAATTAGCTCTTGAGCTAAATCTGGCATATATACAACAGATTCTTATTTTTTGTATGTTCATGAATAGTTTGAATAGAGTCCCATTACGAATAAAACTAATAGGCTAAATGAAAAAATGAAAAATGTTAGCCATATGCTGCAGTAGCGAAACTCACCAAAAGCGCCTTAGCCAAAGAAGCACTTCATCCTTCATTTTGTTGTTTAACCTTGAAGGAAATGCTGCAGATACAGTAACCTCATCATCATCTTTAGTAGGCTTCAGCTAGAAACACTGGATCCTACATT
Organism: Trachurus trachurus; assembly: GCF_905171665.1. Classification (NCBI taxonomy): domain Eukaryota; kingdom Metazoa; phylum Chordata; class Actinopteri; order Carangiformes; family Carangidae; genus Trachurus; species Trachurus trachurus. The sequence continues at coordinate 29,308,891 of NC_139891.1, read as the reverse complement.
TCCCATGATGCATCTCAGTAGCATGATCTAGCCTACCCGTTTTTCTTCCACAGTTTCTAATGCAGAGTTTTCTGTCTCTGTCTCACACATTTGATGCAGCAGAGAAGTTTTCTCAGAGTTTATTAACCTCCTCCAGAGCCACACAGGACGTTAAACAACAGTTTTCATCGACTAAGTTTCACTCGTAAATAAATAAACCAAACTTGATTATTGTACAGTGGCTCTGAGAGCGTTTACAATCTCTCCCCCGTCCCTGGAAACCGTTTATCGTGAAACATCTTGAAAATGTTGCGGAAGTGAATTCTCGGAGCGAGCAACCCTGCTGCTGCAGACCGACGGAGATAATATAGATGATGTATCTACACACTCCAAGGTGCAGTCCTGATATAGGCTACATAAAATAAATACGCCACAACATCCAGGTATGAACTGGATGTCCTCCTCTTTCCTTCCACAGCATCAATCAGACGTATTGTTACCATGGTTACCTGCCATATGACACTTGGTATATTGATTCAGAACAGAGTGGATTTTTTTTTTTTTTTTTTACATGTAGGCTACATGTAAGTTTTTTGTCCTGTCCTGTTTTTTGACCTGCCAGTAAAGCAGTTTGTTTGTTGCCATGATGATAGATTGAATTCACCCTGTCCGCCATTTGTAGTCCAGGTCAGTGCGGCTGTGTAGGCTAAAAACAAAAAAAGACATTTTAAAAAGGTGGCTGATGTGATAATATATTGCGATACTGCAAACAATACAGTATATTGTGATCTTTATTTTTCCAAAACTCTCATATACATTCAGACTCACAGCAGATTAGATTTCCTCTAACGCAGTGGTTCTCAACTGGTGGGTCGGGACCCAAAAGTGGGTTGCGGACCCGTTCTTGATGGGTCGCGGACAGCTGGTCAAAAAAGTAAATAATATTTAATGCACATCTGATGTTGGACATTTCTTTTATTTTGAAAAATAACTTATATTGAAAGGCAGGCATCACGTGAACACATGCAGTTGTAATGGTCCTCCTCGGTTTCTTATTATTTGCTCTGAATGCAAAGATATCAGTTTCTTATTAATGTGGCCTGAATGCAGTGAATCTTGTTTTGTTTTGTGGGTCTTTATTTTGTGCAATTTGATATTTATTCACTTTTGAGAACATGCTCTGAATGCAGAGATGCATTAGAAGTCAAACATATCATTTTGTTGGTCTCCATTTTGTGCAGTTTGATATTTTTTTTATTCACTTCCGTACATGCAGTTGTCATGGTCCTCAGTTTCATTCATGTGCCCTGAAATGCACTTTGCTCAATAAAGAGCAAAATTATTTTTTAAAGGCGTAAAAAAAAAAAAAATTGGTTTGAATTCTACTTAATGACCATGGGAAAATGTGGGTCCCAGAGTGAGACTAGTTGAGAACCCCTGCTCTAACGTCCTACATCATACTACTGCTTTTAATGTGATTTTAACAAGGAATTACCATCATTTGGAGGTTTAAATACAACATTAAGCCACTCTCACCATTTAAGCTATTGGTCAAATATCAATTAAATACTTAAAAGACTAGATATCAGGTCATAGGCTACAGGCCAAAACATGAGGCCTGTTCTTGAGCTGCATCATATAGAATCAGGAGAAAAAATGTCCTTTTTCCACATTGATCCTCGGGACACTTTTTGTTTTCCTCTGCAGCTGCCTGTCAGTCTGTGATGCATTATGTGAAGGTTGCTTTTTTATCTCCTCAGGTGAATCCTATTTTGCAAATTACTAATTTCTTTAAATATTTTTGTGTCGTTTTTCCACATTATATGATTCTAGTCTTTTTTTAAGGCTCACAAAGACCTTGAATTAGGACCTGGACAATATTTGTATAGCATCTTTTTAAGCACCAAATATATCCTATATATAAAATAAAACCTCCCTGCAGGTCCAACTTTTCTTTTTTGGACTCTTCTGTCACACCACATTTACGCTCGTTCCCTGATCGCCCCTCCACTCGTCGCCGAGGTGTGTGTTTATGTGCGAACAGGAGAAAAAGGTATCAAAGTGTGATAATTGGAGATCTCATCCCCAACACCTGTCATAGACCATTCATCACACACTGTTTCCCCTGCACACACACATATTTAAGATTATCCCTCTCTGATACATTCCTGTGTTCGCACAAAGAGCTTTTAAAGCATCTTCTATCCCACGTGCATGTTTCAGGTATACATGTACACAAACACACACACACGACACACCTACACACAAACAGATACAAACATGCAACTGAAGTCCCAGAGCTGAGTAGATATCAGACAGGCATTACAGCTGTCATTATCACACATAAGGGGGTTTGCATCCACACACACACACACATACAAACACACACACTCAGAGAGAGACAGAGATAAGTGTTGGGTAAGAAGGCTTTCTCCTTCTGAGACATGGGGAATGGCAGGCTGCAGGAAAAACACTAACAAATAAAGTGCCACCACATCTCTCAGCTTATACTGTTCACACTCAACACACACACACATTAAACACACATACAAACCGCTCTTGCCAATCTGAAACACAACCTTAATCCATCTTTTATCCTTCCACCCATCTCCCCCCTTTTCTCCTTCAATCCTCCTCTCAGGATCTCCTCCAACCCCCCCCATCCACCCATCCACCCATCCACCATCTCTCCTCCCTCCTCTTCTCCTCCTCTCCCTCTCTCCTCCGTCGGGTTTTGTGTTGATGTATCTATTTCACATGGATTTTGGAAATGGGATTGTTGTGTATGTGTGTGTGTGAAGTGAGGCCACCTATTTCATCTTGAGCAGCGCAGGACGTTCAGGAGAATTAATCACAGCGAAGCCTATGTATTGGTAATGTGAAATTCAAAAAGTCTCATTTCCAGTCTAAATAATAATATAATAATACGTATGAAAGACGCCTTCAGCAAAATATATATTATGCTGCAGCTACGGTTTTTCATTGATTGCACATTTTTCATTCTCAGAAACATCTGTGCTAATTAATCTGCACGTAGACCTGGTGCAGGCTGATGGGTTTTAAAATCTGTATCGATTTTAAATATGTGGGACATCACAGACTTAACCACTGATTTAAAAGACTTTGAACATATTAAGCACAAGGACAGACGATCCACTGAAGACACAGAGTCTATTCTGAACGAACAGGCGACACTCTGACAAACAGGAAGTCAGAGCGTCGCCCTCATATCAGCTTGTTGCATTGTTGTGTAATGCCATTGTTTAGTCTGAGTTGTAAATAAAGTTTTTACTGTTTGCAGGCAACATCTCTTTGGATTCAGAGTCTCCTCGATTACTGTGAAATGCACAGAGATGGAGCATCAAGCAGAAACCTTGAGACATCAACCGACTCAGGGTCAATGTACGGTGGCCCTGAAGCTCAATGCAGTGCAACTTGATTTGTGTTTCTTTAAGTTGAAAATATTGCACAATAATACGTATGAAATGACTGACACCTTCTGTTTTGTAAGTGGTCACTGCATTCAAATGAAACAATGCACACTAGACACAGTCTGTCTCCTGATTCTACTGCTGGGTTTTATCCACTTATGTTTACCGTCAAGACTCCTTCAAAATAAAAGTCCCGAATTTAACATCTGTTATAACAGGAGAATAATAACCGGGCTTTAAGAAAACAACACATTTTTGCATGCTGATCATACAAAGTGTCATTTACACACTTAATATCTGATCATCAACCCCCCTAAAAAAAAAGTTGAATAAAGATAGAAATATTTAATTCATGGTTTCACATATAAATCCCTGTAAATGTCTTCACCAAAAGACCTGCACAGAAACCAAAACCATCAAAGAAGAGAGAGCTGTTGTAGAGCTTGTGAAATCAGAATCAGGTCTCAAATAAAGTTAATTTCTTTCTGATTTGTGGGATTGAAAACCTGCGATCTTGATTTCAGACAGTCTGGAGAATCTTTAGCTTGTGAAATATTGATCAAATTTGTATTTCAGTGACTATTGGGGAGGTAGAATCAGTCATAATCTGTGATCACGTTCACTTCTCCCATCAGAAGTAATAGACTCAGACCTGCTGCTGCTGCTGGTCTCCTCATCAAAGTGAACATCTCCTTTTGTGTTTTGTCTATTTGCATGTTTTTAAAAGTTGCACTGCACTGCATTGAGCTCTCAGGGCCACCGTAGAACTGGACACATCACCTGCCCGGCCAGTTATCCTCTTATGTGGGTCCGTCATTAGCTGACACCTCAACTATACCGAGCAGAAACAAGACGAGGTTTCCTCTCGCACAATAATCTCACGTCCAGCTTCAAATTTCTCCTTTAATAACAAGCTTGTCCCCTCATCCCCCTCTCCCCCCTCTCTCTCTCCCTCTCTCTCCTGGGACGAGGCCCCCCTGACAACTATTTATCTGCCCTCTGACCTCTGGGGTTCCTGATCGTGAGACCACAGACTCAGCTCCTGCAGCAGACGCACACACACACACACACACACATAGAGAGAGAGAGATATTTAGACACAACTGAAAACGAGAGGGAGCTGGATGAGCCTCCATGGAAGTTGGGAAAAGAGACGTAGTACGTAGCCTATATATATGCAGCTGCAGAGAGAAAGGGTAGAAAGAGAGGGAAGACAGGCGGAGAGGAGGAGAGGAGGAGAGGAGGCAGGTGAGGGTGAGAGACGGATCGGTTGGTGGTGGACGTGAATGGACAGAGACAGAGAGAGAGAAAGAAACAGCTGTTGTTTAGTGTCCCTGTGAGGACATAATCAATTGTTTTCACCTGGGGGGCAATAAGTCAGTGTCACTCACAGAAGCTGCTGAACACATGGATCAAATTGTGTTTCCTCCCAAAAAAAAAAAATCCAATATGATGTGATGTTATATAATAGCCTATCATACAGTAGTGATAATATATATGTATATAATTCACCTATAAGGTTTAATATTCATCATTTCAGCCAAATATTTCACGGTTCCAACAATTTGCTGCTTCGCTATTTAAATATTAGTTCACTTTGAATAATTACGGGCTTTCAACTGTTCGTTAAATAAAACAAACATTAATGAAGGCAACACTTTTTATAACTGTGACGGGCATGTATTGAACAAAACAAACTATCAATCAATCAGGAGAATAATCAGCACATTGATCTGTAAGTGAAATAATCATTAGGTGCAGTCCAATACAAACTAGTTAAAGGGCATTTCCAATGTTTACCTCAGATATCAGGTCACCTCAGTTCATTTCATACCAGCCATACTCCCAACTCGTTTTTATTCAAGAATCTATCGAATATGAATCCGAATTTTTATTTAAATTATTTGTAAAGCGAATTTTAAAATTTAAATGTTACTTGCAACCACAGAACAATTTTATAAAAAATTGTCCGGAGCCCATTAATGAACATCGAAAAAACGATAGATTCTTGAACAAAAACGAATAGAAACGTCCACACGCTGCAGTTAGGAGTATGGGCGGTATGAAATGAACTGATCATAGGTGACCTGATATCTGAGGTGAACATTGATTACGACTGGAAATGCCCTTTAAAATCAGCATCTGCCACTAAACCAGCTACAGCTTTCACATTCATGCATGATACTGTAGCCTACTGAACTACAATAATTATTATCATTATCATATAATCTTTAATATTATGGTGAAGGTATGGACCATTTACCATCAGTGACATTTTTTTTTACTATTGATATTTCGAGCATGTTTCTCTGAAAAGTGCAGTGTTTCTGCTGGAACAAAGAAATTAAACACAATAAGATAAGTATATAAGTATAATTCAGTGAGATATGATGTGACACACAACGACACAGTATGTGAGTATGTGAGTTCAACTCTTTTCCTTTTTCAAACACACTTTAACTGATCGTTAGGTTTTAATTGATGGTTGAGTTTCTGTCAACAGCATCAGACAGAAGTATTGTTGCTATGGTCACCCACATTGCAACATAACTTTATATTGTACATATATATAAAACCGTAGAGACACTGTGAGAGAGAATATGAGATTGATAAAGTTTTTGTTCACTTTGTTAGAAAAGCAAACTTAAGATTTTACACCGAGTTGTGTTACATTATGTTGTTTTCTTTGTACATTATGAAAGGACACACAACAGACAGACACAACAGGGTAATTAGTTACATTTCACTTTGTTTTGTTTTGTTAAATTTTGTTAAGAAACATGTCTATATATATCTAATTAGTTACAACATGATACAATTTGTTATATTATGTTTCATTAAAGTATGCTAGGCCACTTTAAGCCATGTTATGTTGTGTTTATTGTTGAATATGGAAAAAAAATACACTGGTATTGTGTTGATTTATTTTGCATAATGTCACATTTTGGTTGGAGCAGACATGACAGGACACAACATGACATGTTTACACTACATTGCGTTGCGTCACATGTGCATTACATTACGTTTACAGTATGTTTATGTCAAAATAATGCACTAGCATGTGGCTAACTTTATATTACAATACGGGACATGGAGGGAGACGTTGCGTTCAGTGGACGACAGCAACAGATTTGATGGGTTGCAATGAGATTTGACAGAAAACACATTAGTATTATGTTTGTAAAAGAGCTGATGTGACATGAGAGACAGTTTCTATTGTGATATTTCCTTTTCCTGCACCCATCAGTCATTAAAGAGGAACTATGGAGGATTTGTAGTTAACTATGCTACATTTTTACCTTAATTAAACATTTTTGGAGTAATTGTGATGCTTTAATAAATGGCTTAACTTGTTACAGGGGGAATGGAGGCTCTCTGACTTCCACCTGTGTGTCACTTATTGTGTGTGAGCTCTCGTCTCTGCCCCGTAACCCATAATCTCTTGTTTATGACAGATTAAACTACACAAATAAACACGTCGTAACATCATATATGATATATAACATTATCTACCGCTCTATTGATTGATTTCTTGCCGGTGTAGGTACCAAATGTGTCCGGGCCGCGACTGGCGATGACGTGGCACATCGTGATTGGTCGTGGTGGCGTAATGCTACCGCGGATGTTAGCGAAGTCAGTCACTTCGCCCCGTAGTAAATATTGGACTCATCTGTCACAAACCACATCTCTTCAGTTTGTCACGAAAATGGCAATTTTCAGACGGACAATTCAGGAGAAAATGAACTTTGTTGAAGACCTGTCTCTGGCTCAACAACACACTCTCGCGAGATTTGGCAGAGATCTCCTAGGCAACGTCAAACAAACGTTTGTGAACGCCCGCGCTAATTACAGTATTTTAATCATTTTCGTCACTGTTAGTTGTGTACATGTTTAAAGCAGAAGTAAGCGATCCGGTCGTTTTGGCTAACCAGGCAGGCTTTTGAAACCGTAAATCACAGCTTCAAGTCACAACTTACGACTTTGTAGCGTTTCAGGCAACCCACTCGTGTTTTTCCGACCTGTTTTACCTGTGAAAGTCACTATAACGGCCACTCGTAACTTCCGACCCGTGAACTCGTACCAGATCGAACTGGTACAACTTCACAGGTCGGAAAATCAGGAGTTACGAGTTGCCTTGAACGCACCATAACTTCTTGTCAGCCGATGGAGTTAGCAACCCCGTCCTCGTCATGGCTCTATTGGTCCTCGTCCCTACGTCGCCACATTCACGGCGTCCCTTGGCTGCACACACAGCCCTTCATGCCGTTCTCTCTCCTCATTGGATAAAAATTGTAGGATACAAGAAAAGTTTTCTCCTCGGCTCAGAGCAGAGCAGAGTGACTGACAGACCTGTGTTTCGGTTCAAACACTCTATGTAAGTGATTGCTGTCGGAAGATATAACTATTTAAGACTTATATTAACACAAAAATATTGCTTACTTCTGCTTTAATGTTAGAAGAAAATATAAATAGCTCACTTTCGTCTACCTACAAACTTTTATAAATCCTCACGACCAATCACGATGTGCCACGTGCAAATCTGGCAGCCCCGGACACATTTGGTACCTACACCGGCTTTGTTGTAAACGAATGCACATGGCCAGGAGGAGGGTTAGCAGAACAGCTCTTTAACCTGGTTCAACTCTCTGTGCAGGAAGTCACTCCTCTCACTTTGTAATTTAACCACCTACTGTACCTGCACAAAAAGTGATTTCCTGTGTCCTGTCGTACAATCGGCCATGTTGGGGGCCCCGTCACTGCCCGTTCCCACCCATCCCCTCCTCTCCTCCCTCCTCTCCTCCTCCCTCTCCACCTCCCTCTCCACCTCTGCTTCCCCTCGTCTCTCATCTTCACTGCAGAAGGTGAAAGGTCTCCGAGTCTTCGGAAGCATCCTGTGTGGTGATGTTAGAGGGCGATGTTATGCTCCCCAGCGGGACAACACCACCCACACACACACACACACACACACACACACACAGTACATACACCCTCTAACCTGACTGGTTGGTCAGTCAGTCAGTCAGTCTGCTTTGTGAGGGGGGGGAACTAATTGTTTTTAGATGAGGCAACTTGAGGAGAGGCTCCGGAAAGGGAGGACAGCAGCAGCAAAGGACTGAGGGAGAAGAGGAGGAAACCAGAGCGCTATAAATTAACGACGCGCCGGATATTCAGTTTCCACATGGGTGTTTGGCAAAAAAAAAAGAAAGAAAAAAAAAAAACTGCAGACACTTTATCTCTTTTTTTCCCGTCTCTGGGTGCCCCTCAAACTGGGCCACACACACACACTTCAGCCCAAAATGTATTGTGATGCATTTTCTAAAGTGTCCAGTTGTCCATCTAGTGAAATTTCAATGATACCCACCTCTAAGAGCCACTCTGCAAAACAAACCACTCAATAAGCTGGTGATAATGGAGACTGCAGGTCAGGCTTTACAGCAATATCATTACCATACACACACTCACACACACGCACACTCGGTCCCATTGTCTGGGCAGTACTTATTAGTGCCCATGCTAACAGAGTTTGTCCATAAGTGACCTTAATTAAGTGGCTAGCACCATTAGCTGCGGAGCTAAGAGGCTAAGAGCAAATCCATCTGCATGTGAATGTGTGTTTTTATGATAATGGCTTTGTTGAGGTGTGTACTGGAATACTAACGACGGGGCTGCGTGCAACCCAAAATGGATAAATAGGCGGTTGAAGCATGAGCGTTGAAGAGCGGATGGTTTAGATAAGTTACTCATTGTGAAAAAAGACAAAAACAGGGAGCAGTGCCGAGGGCTGCTTTAAATGCAGGTTAGCCCCCCATTTACAGGCTCCAGTGCGCTCGCACACCAAACGCACGCACGCGGCAGCACTCACGCATTTTAAGCGCCATTCACTTTGCCCTATCATTTTTCATTAGTTATGAAAACAAGGATCTAAATCTAATCTCATCAGGTTTTCATGTACAAAATAATTGTGTCATTGAAATATTAATGACAGGAAAGGAGAGTCATTAAAGATGTGTAATCAGTGTCACTGCTATATATATAAAATAAAAAAAACCACACATCTGGTGCTGTCACAGTTAAATTTGATATAATCGTTAAATTTTTAGTTTATTTTTATGGCTGAAAATCATTAAAAATCATGTGTCACAGTTTAATGTTGCTAATAACAGTTTAATTTTTTTTCCATTACCTGTCTTCACATGTAATTATTATGAAGTCAACATTGTGGCATTTTTAATTATCGTACCCTTGATTTAAAATCTGCCTTAATGTTTTGACTCACCACCATCGATGATGATGATGATGATGATGATGATGTTGCTGTAGCTAATGGATTCTCGCCCTGCTCGCTCGTGAAGCTGCTAAAACCGGGGTCACGGGGTCAGAGGTCGCTGCTTTCTCCTTTGATGTGACCCTGACATCCTGGGAGGAAGAGGAAATGGAGGAGGAAGACGATTCTTCATGGATTAGTGGCGAAGCTGCCGCACACATGAACACGTTCGGGTACTGCTGCGGGACGGACGTTTTTTAAGCCGGGGAGGGTCCGAACAATCAATCACAACACTTTCACCCAGCGGCACTAACACACAAGAGTTATGGCTTCACACACACACAGACAGACACACACACATGCACAGCTACTGACAAATTTAATTATGAACCTTGGCTTAAGTTGCTCCTGTGTAATATTTCAAAAGCTTTACTACAACACAGTTATAATGAGGCATGATCCATTTGTTTTTAAATATATTATTGTGTCATTGAGACACATTACATGGATTACATGTGTTTTATTGGCCAGTTGTTCTCAAACTTTTTTGCATCAAGGACCCCTAAACTGACACAAATTAGACCACGGACCCCGCATTGGACACAATTTTAAAAAACAAATACCAGAAATACACAAATATTTGAGTTTCTGAGACTGAATAACGTTACTTTTTTAGTTTACTTTTTTCTGTGCGTTCAAATTAGGGCCAATGGTGTGAATTTTTGGAAAAATTTAGAGTAATTTCTGAAAAAAAATGGAAAAATTTAGAGAAAAAGCTGGGGGACCACCTTGAATCCTCTCAAGAGGAGAACCACTGTTAAAACAATGTTTTGAATCCAGAGTTTCCAAAACTAAAGAGTGGCCAAATGATTTTCTAAATGACCAATCAATCACACAGTAACTAGCCTACGAGGGATCAAACTGAGGAATCAAAGGAAGGACAATCTGATTTAAGACACAGTTAGCTGTAACCTAAACAGAGTTAAACATTAATAACAACTTAACTAACTGACGTGAAGTCTCATTTGCTGCAAACTGCTCTGCGAGGCTGCGTGGGTAGTTACTGTGGTGCATTGAGCTAGATGCTGAGACTAGCATGCACGAACATTTGAAGACAACTGATGCTATAAGAACAGTTTTAAGACACAATATGTTAATCAGTGAACTTTGGCTTCATATTTTGTATATAGTGGTGTGACTGAGGTGTCTGTAGCTATTGGTTTCCATATTCTCTTCTTGCTCTCATTTGCCAATTAGCTACTCAACGCAAAGTGTAGCTAAAAAAAAGGCAAATATGGCTCTTTTCTTTTTCTAACATAAAATGCAACTTTGCACTGTAACAAATGTTCACATAAGTGGGTGTTTATGCAGCCTATATCATGTTTGATGGTTTTGTATATGCTAATAGTCACATAACTGCTAAAAAGTTTCATTTTGCTGGGTCCTGTGTCAAAGGTTAGGGCCAATAATGTTCAATTAGACAAAGTTCAACTAACTGTAACTAATATAAAGTTATAAATAATGTTTATGAATACATTTCAGTATTAATAGCCCATTAGAGCGAACTTAAACCATGCTAAACCAAGAACCTGGTTTCGTTTTTTTACAAAAAAAAAGGTGATAAAGGCTGTACATATATATTAATATAATGTATTATTGGATAATTGTTTTATAGGTGCTACAATGTTTTTAATTAAGATGATAGCCTGTTACTTTACCTGTGAATACAACTGTGTGATTAATGTGAAGAGAGTAAAGTGGCCTGCTGCAGTTACAGTAGATATTTCCAGATCATTTACATACTGTACATTTCAGGTCAAAAAAATAAAACAACAAAAAACAGATTAAATGTTTATGAAAAACGTGCTTAGAGACGTTTAAGTCGATCTATTTACGGGGTAAAAAAAGTCAAAAGTGTGTGAACCGTCTGCGTGTTAAGGATGAGCGGAGCGAGGTTGAAAGGTGTGCAATGTGTTTTTCTCATCGCCATCGCACGCTTTTCAGCTGCAGCCTGTAAACACACACACACACACACACACACACTGTTGCTTCAACTGCTTAAACAACCTCTCTGCAGCACTTCACACACGTTCTCACCTCACCTCTCATCTTCTTCTTAAAACTAATTCAGCATATTTAAATTCATTAGCAGAAAGAGAGAGAGAGAGAGAGAAGTAAGAGCTTTACATTACACAGAGGCCGAAACACGTGGGTTCACACACACACACACACACCCACATGCACGCACACAGAAAAACCTTCACATATACACACACATTGCGCACTAAGTGGGGCAGATTACATTCTCCCCAGGACTTGACTTGCATTAAAGTTTAAATGTGTTCAATTTGGACGGTCCCAATATTAGAGTGGAGTATCATTACCCACCTTATTGGATGAGTCTGAGCAGAATAGATTTCTACTGATGAGATGAAGAGGCCGGAGGCGCACACACACACACACGCACATTGACACACACACTGACACACACTCCCTCCCTCTACCTCACTATCTATCCTTCACACATACATACGGATGCATGGACATGTGGACAGATGGTGTAAATTGTCTTCTTTGTACAGTTTTTTTGTTTTGTTTTGCACATTTTGCAAAATTTTCACATCACAATTTGGAAAAAAAAATCCTCACAAATACAATATAAGAGTTTCTAATTGGCTAAAATTGGCTTCTCAAATGTTTATAATGCACTCAAATGTAGTTGTCATCAGTTAAAAGACATTAAAAGTGTTTATTAATGTATTTGTGTTAATTACCAGATATTATTAGACACACTAGCCTCATTTCTAAACACATTTATCTGCTTACAGCTACATTACAGTGTCATAAATCATTTATTTAGAGTTTGTCTAATGCTTATTATTGGATGCTAAATATGGGAAGGGAGTTTGTAAATAATAATATGAATAAATAATAGTCATTAAACTGAATATGAGTCTGATTTGTGCGTGTTTTTGTAACATGTGGGTGTGCAGACTCATTTTTAATGTGTTTTTTTTTTTTTGTTTGTTTCCTTTATTCCAGTAAAAACCTTCTTCACCTGAACCGATGAACCTGCAGTCACAGTATTATGCAGAAACAGATTATCATGCATTTATTCTGTGAGTCACGTGGTCTCTCTCTCTTAATTTTGAGTTCTTCACAGCTCTCAACAAAACTATCTGCTCCCACTCTCTCTCCTGCTCCCTGTGTTTTCCTCTCCACATCTCGTTCCTTCACTTTCACAGATTCACTGTTTGTGCACGGGCTTAATGAGGTGAAGTGTTGCACTATAAGTGTCACTGCCTCTGTGTGTGTCTGTGTGTGTCTGTGTGTGTTCATTAAGCTGTTTGCGCCTCATGTGTTCAGGTGTTGTTCTGCGGCTGCCTCGTTACTTGTTGCTCCTCTGCTAATTAAAAAGTGCGTCAAGACTTTATTTGAAAGCCTGAGGGAGAAATTATTCAACAAAATGATGGATATTCTTGGACATTTTGACCTTTAATGTTTAGTTGTTTTTTTTGTGTCTTTTTCAGGTTCCCAGGTTTGAGTTTTAACTAATGTTTAACTATATGGGCCGGTCTGTGATCTCTGTAATGTTTTACTGCGGCCCCCCGAGAATTTATGGCTAAAGAGCTTTTCCAGATTTACACTGTAGGTAAGATAGGTGCTTCACTTTCAACTTCCACTTTTATTTTCCCAGAGGGGAAATGTGTGTCACACAGAATTCAACATAAAACTCAATTAACTCTTAACAACAATATGTAAAAAAAAACACGAAACAAAACTTGTTTTATTTTATTCCCTCTTAAAGTAAATCCTGTAGGATCAATAAAGTCTGGCTCATGTGATCTTATGAATGAAGACCTCACTTCTGCTGCGTTTCATTGCAAGTGTGTGTCTGTCTGAGTGTGTGTGTGTGTGTGTGTGTCTCTCTCGGTGTGTGTGTCTGTCAGGTAGTTTACCAGGTTTGTCCGGGACACAGAAGACATTCTCCAGCCTCTCCTCCACTCCATTAGGCTGTAAGTGGAGGCGGAAGTGTATCCGATGTGTGTGTGTGTGTGTCTGTGTGTGTGTAGTGTCGATATATATGTGTGGGTGTGTACGTGCATGTGTGTGTGTGTGTGTGTGTGTTTCTGGTGCGTGGGGTGTCACTTCGGCTGTATTGGGGTCAGGTTGGGAAATATAGAAGCTTCCAGGCACTCAGCACGTAATTGAAAATCTATTTCGCTCAAAGTGAGGAGAGGGAACGAAGAGAGTGGAGAACAAATGAAAGAGGGAAGAAAGACAGAGGAGGAGGAGGAGGAGGAGGAGGAGGAAGAGGAGGGGGGAGCAGGAGACCAAGAGATAATATTGAAGAAGGAGGAGGAGGAGGAGGAGGAAGAGGAGGAGGAAAGAGAGTGAGGAAGATATAATTTTAGGAAAAAAAAAAAAAGGAGGGAAGGACAAAAGCAGCGGTGGAGGCTGAAG